>NC_090239.1:7842156-7889656 GCF_024489055.1 Chanodichthys erythropterus
CTGCAATTCTCCAGCTGTGATCCTTGGAGAGTCTTTGGCCACTTAAACATTCCTCCTCACTGTGCATTAGGATGATTTAGACAGATGTCCTCTTCCAGGCAGATTTGTAACATCTTTAGTTGTTTGGAACTTCTTAATTATTGCCCTGATAGAGGAAATGGGGATTTTCAATGCTTCAGCTGTTTTCTTACAGCCACTTTCTATTTTTTCTGAAGCTCAACAATCTTTTGCTGCACATCAGAACTATATTCTTTGTTTTTTCTCATTGTGATGAATGATCAAGGGAATTTGGCCTTTGTGTTTCCTCATGTTTATACTCCTGTGGAACAGGAAGTCATGGCTGGACAATTTCATGTTCATGATCACCCTGGTGTGCTAAAAAATGTAAATATGAATGGGAATATACTTCAGAGATATTTTACTCATAAAAAATTCTTTTGCTAATTTTATGAATTAAAGATCAAAAGGATAAACAATGCAGATTTATTTTTAGAGTCATCTTTGATCATATTTATGAAGGAGTCTAATAATTCTGGCCACAACTGTATAGAGTTACAGTTAGGGTTAGGGTTTGGTTTAGGGTTAGTTACTTGTAATTATGCATAATTTACTGTTATTACTATAGTAAGTACATATAGTAACTATGGCACTGTAAAATAAAGTGTTACCTTAGTATTTTCCTCCATTAAACGTGACTTTTTATGTGATTTATTATTTAAATTTAAAGTTATTTAGTTTGTTTTAAGCTGCTTTTTTTTTTTTTTTTTTTGCATATAATAAAAATACGGCAGTCATTTTCCAAAAAAAACCCAATAAAAAACCAAACAAACTGTAGTGTACCTACAGGTGGGTAATACAACTTTGGTAATAGTAATATGAAAACAGATAAATGTTGAAGACATGCAATGTTATGTTAAATGTATTATTAATAATATTAAGAAACAATTTTCTGCTAAATATAGTTAATTGCTCACATGTATGTTTGAAAAGCAATGTTGCAATGTAATAATAGAATGTATGGTTCTCTAAAAGTAATAAGGAAGAGTCAGTTATTGATGTGTTAAAATGTATTATTAAATCACATAATGTGTGTTATATATTTTGTTCACTTGAGTACTTACAATATCCCAAATGTTTCCAACTTTTTCTAAATCGTGAGAAAATTGCAATTTTAACCAAGGCTCCGGGACGTGTGAGGAGTCACCTGTCAATTGCGTCATACCCGCGTTTCCAGTTTTATTTTGTAGAAACCATGGAAACACCAAATACGCTTTAATACATTATATGTTTTAATAGACAAGGGAACAACTGTTTGGTTACATTTATAGACAGAAAACGCATTGTTATATACCTCAACACGTTTAGTCTTATTGGTTAAATCTAATTTTCTTGATTTTTCTTTTCTTTTTCTTTTTTTCCAAGTACCATACTTTACCATGCCTCGTTCAGCTCCCACAACACACGGTTCTGCTCTGCTTCATACTACAGTAACGTTAATAATTGCATCCATGAACATGATTTATTTCCGAGTCCTATATCAGTTCTATTCCACCGGCCATTAAGGTTTAGACCACATGTCCCAAGATTCCGCGCTCAAACTTGGCATCATCAAGCTACACCTTTGTTTTGAATAGGCCTCTATAGCCACCTCTAGTGGACAGAAAATATTGCATAGTGCATCTTTAATTGATGAAAATTATGTTAATTGAACACAGTTGTTGTGGTCCACCTCCATATAAACGCCAATCTTATAGCCTATAATACGAACATCAGTAAAGCACTGAACAAGTATTTGGAATAAATACTTTCTTAGTTCAGATATGCTTTATTTTGATGTTCTACTATTGACCATGACAAATGCTATATCTCAAATTTTGATATGCATTGTTTACCCCCAGATGTTGTCTTCTGTGGTCTAGCTGTATGTCTAGACCGTATATTAGGACCGCCACTTTTCAAAAGCACAAATGCACCATGCTAAGGATTATCTGCCATCCCTTTCCCCTGTGGTTTAACCTAATCTGATCATTGGCGCCTGTGCTGTTCCACTATGTAATCCAATACTGTACCATTCTTGGTACCTACAAAGATTTTCCAGCAGACCTACAGAGAAGAATGCAAAACTACTCCAAACATTAACACTGCATGATGGTCTACTCTAGACAGAGACCTATCTTTGTCCATGAGGTAAATTAGGAGCACTAATGAGCACATTGCTAGCCAGTGATAAGCTTTCTGCTGAAAATATAAGAGGAAAATTGAACTAAAGAGATGGCAAATGTGCTTTCTTATACACAAACCTTAATTAGGATCTCCTCAAAGTAGGAAGAGGCTTTGACTTCTATATGCCATTAAAGAGACCACCCATTGAGTATATTTATAGGAGATTCACTGAGGCTTAGAATGTGGCAGTTAAGTATCTAAATGGCACATGATCCAACACCTGAACTGTGACATTCCAAACATCACGCAGAATGCTTCTCCTGTCGCCATGTTTTCCATTCAAGACTTTTTGTTTTATGTATTGAAACAGATTTATCCAGACAAAAGCAAACACCATTAATAAAGAGCAAATATTAAATATGCAAGAGTGCACTGACTGTTGACTTTGCACAGTTCTAGTGACATGCACAGTAACTTAAACAAACTTCTATAATTAAAATGCCTATTCTTATACCCCACAATTTAATGTATACAGTGCTTGTCAAAACTTTGAAAACATTAAAAAATTTTAAATGTTTTTGAAAGACGTCATTTATGCTTACCAAGGCTGCATCTTTGGGGCTCTTAAAGAAGAATGATATACCAGATGCCTATGTCTCAGTAGGGGGCAGTTATTGGCCAATCAGATTTAATGCCTCATTTACTCTCCTGTTCAGGTGCGATGGTGCATGTCCTTTGTATGTGCTTCATTAAAAATAGAGCTGTTTTATTCAAGATGCCTTCAAAGGAGCAAGCAAAGATGAGCATAACTTATGTCCATGCAAACTGAATTCTAAAAGTTTTTTATTTTTCTTCTTACCAACATTCAATTATTAAAACTGAATACAATGCCCTCCCCAAATAACTAGCTAGGTTACCTTAAAAGTCCATAGCTATCGCCAACAGTGCATACTGCTGTTAACACTTTCTCTCTGACAAGCAGATACGATGACACATATTTTTCTGTTTGTTCATATGACATTTGACATAAAGCCATTCTGAAAAGATGCACACAGATACACACAGAAAACGAGCGTACGCCACTCTTTCAGATGTGAAATCTATTAATTACAAGTGATCTTGAACTTGCGGGCAGCTGAATGGTTTCAGTTCTCCGCATTGTAAACGACACCTAATTAATGTCATTTACATATAAAAGATCACCAGTCATTGTCCAGATCCTTTGATCTTGTGTTAGAGTTGGTGTGGATTTAAGCATACGCACACTCTAAAGATCAAATCTGTGCATACGCACGCTTAAATGAGGCCCCTACTTCCTCTATCCAAATCATTGTTCATTAGTAAAGAAACTGCATGACTATGTCATAATAGTCTGAATAGTCAGCTAGAGAGGAAAGAGAGGCCACTATTTTAACAAAGCAGGATGTTCGATCTTCCGTGACTGATACTTGATGGATTCCAAGAGGAAAGGTAAACATAGACCCTCCCTGAATTTCTGGAGACCCAACCAAGCCCTTTCCTGATGCAATGTCCCCTGGATTTCAGTGGTGTTTAAATAGTAAATAGCATCACTTCCTCTATGCCAGAATTTCCAGACTTCATGTGTTCTGTGTAGAAGTTCATGGAAGAGGTGAATTGTGAGTTATATTGCCCAGTAACGAATAGGAATAGATGGAATGGTTCATCCTTACCTCACCTCAGATAGCCAGCCATCAATCCCTCTGCAGCATGGAAACCTGAACCCTGCAATGCCGTCATTTGAGTGTTCAAGAGTCAGGTTCTCGCTCTCTCTCTATATACATCTGATCCTCTGGAATACCAGTCTGTGTCAGGTCTCACAGTGTTAACATGAAAACCAACCTGCCTAACCCTCAGAGAGCATTGATTCATAATAAAAGCACAGCAGTTTATCCATCAATATCCATTTTGCATGTGGCAGTTTAAATCACTCCTGTCAATTATCAACGCAAATTGGATTTTTTTGTCTTTTTGATGACCCAAAAGAATAAGAATCAGTAGAGGCAGCTCATGGCAACCATAGCTGTCAAAAACACCATAAAAATGGCCCATATGACTCATTAAAAGTCTTTTTTCTCGACTTTATTCAATTCGCATTTATTTATATAGCACTTTTCACAATACATATCGTTCCAAAGCAGCTTTACAGAAAATGCATGTCAACATTACAATTTAGAGTAATCTGTTATCAGAGGCGACAATTTCAGAAATGTACAAAGCTAACAATGTATTCATTTGAACAATGTATTCATTTAAAGGGTTAGTTCACCCAAACATCATTGAAAATGATGTCATTTATTACTCACCCTCAAGTCGTTCTACAAGACCTTCGTTCATCTTCGGATGAACCTTTTGGGTTCTTTTATACCTTTTTGGACATCTGAAAGTGTTAATTATCTTGCTGGCAATAGAGGCCTCACTGAACCATGGGATTTTATAAAAAATATCTTCATTTGCATTCCGAAGATGAACGAAGGAGTGGAACGACATGAGAGTGAGTAATAAATGACATAATTTTCATTTTGGGGTGAATGAACCCTTTAAGGCACAAACTATGAGCTCACTGAAGTAATAAATACATGTTAACAATGATTAGGATATAGCAACATTTGGAATGGTGCATATTGATCCAGAGTTCGCGTCATCTGAAGTCTTCGCAGGGGTTGGGGTCATCTCTTCACATGTGTTGAGGCATCTGACGTCTTCATGAGAGGCCTCCCGAGATAAAAACAGAAAAGCAAATGGAGAATAATTAGCATAGCTGCTGTCCATAACATTAAGCAAAGATAGTCAGTGCATTTGATCTGATATAACTGGAGTACAAGGTTATGAGATGCATTATGTCAGTGTTTGGCAAAAGAGATTAGTCTTTAATCTAGATTTAAACTGGGAGAGTGAATCTGAGCCCCTAACACTATCAGGAAGGCTATTCCAGAGTTTAGGAGCCAAATATGAAAAGACTCTCCTTCAGTGGACTTAGATATAGGTACAACTAGAAGTCCAGAGTTTTGTGATCATAAAGAGCGTGAAGGATTGTAGGGCAACAGAAGATCGGTTAAATACACAGGAGCAAAACCTTATAGGTCAGTAGAAATACTTTATAATTGATACGTTACTTAAAAGGTAACCAATGTTCAACAACATTTATTTACAAAATACAATACATTAATGCAAAAACAATCTACATTTATTAAAAAAAAACACATCGATACATTGAAAAACAAAATACAGTTATTAAAAAATAATCGCTACTCTTCCCAAAGATTCTTTTTAGGAAAGTAGTGATTGTTTTTGAATGTATCGATGCATTTAAAATCTATTGTTTTTTTAATAAATGTATTGATTGTTGTTGAATGTATTGATGTGTTTTAAATATGTTGCGATTCTTCAAGATGTAGTGATTCTTTTCAAAAGTAGCGATTCTCTTTTAAAAGTAGTCATTCTTTTAGGAAAATTTGTAGTGTTAATTGAGTGCTTTTTGAATAAATGTATCAAATGTTTTTGAATAAATGTATCAATGCTGTTCTTTTTGAAAAATGTAAAAAAAAAAAAAAAAAAGTTTCAACATTTTAGAGTCTTAGTCAACATTTAGAGTTTAGTTAAAGTTTATTAGACTTTCTCAAGCCAACTTAATTTCTCGTACACAGATGTCAAACACTTCAATGTCTGCCTCAGCGCTGTAATGCGACAGGTTTTTCACTTTTGCTCCTTTCCGGTTGCTCTCTTTACCAACAGACCAGAGTTTCTCAATGTGAGCCTCCCCAAGTGGAGCCCCTCTCTGTTATCCCACTGTGGTTTTCTTCCTGATGACTGTGCT
Organism: Chanodichthys erythropterus; assembly: GCF_024489055.1. NCBI lineage: Eukaryota > Metazoa > Chordata > Actinopteri > Cypriniformes > Xenocyprididae > Chanodichthys > Chanodichthys erythropterus. Next base: position 7,848,155 of record NC_090239.1, read on the forward strand.
TTTACTAAAATAACACTGCATGAATTCACAGTTAGGCCAGCTAATAGCCTATAACAGGGAAAGAATCTTTTTTTATTATTATTATTATTATTCTAATGTAGATGTTTGATGGATCCAGTCTTTTTACTATGGAAAGCTGTTTCCACCTCAGAATTCACCATTTAACATTTGTTTCTCGTAATTGCAACTCACTCAGATCTTACAATATGACTTGTTTTCTTATTTTTAATAAGCATTTATTTACTTAGAGATTGAAACAGACTTCTATTTGCTAACTTGACCATAGAGATGTTTAACTTTGTGCTGTTGAGCCGCAGCTTCTCACCAGGTGGTCTTATATCACGACTGTCGGTTTTCTATGTCAACAGAGTAAGCTGAGATTCAAAAGGGCATTGTGCCAACGGTCTACTGTATCTCTTGACACACATTCTGAAGTACACACAAACACATCAGACCTCATGTCATTGCCTCTCCCCATGTTGAATATGCCCTGTAAAGGCCCACGTTGACATCCTTTGCTCTCCAAACAGCAAACACCTCCCCAGTGCCCACTGGCTTCAGCCTAGAACGTGAGTGTAACTTTAGAGTATCCTATATTTACCCTAGTACTGTGCGTCTGGAGGGTCTGCAGTGTACTACTGCATGCCATGAATGTGTGAGAGGACAAACCCATTTTATAAACGCTATGGAGTCTTGCAAAGAGTGTTCTGAGTATAGGTTTTCATGAAGGTGAAATGTGGATTGAATTGCGTTATAGTTTTGCAGATTGCGCTCTTAGGGGCATATTGGTCCGATTTCACAGACAGGGCTTAAACTAAGCTAGGGTTAGGCCTTAGTTCAATTAGGGGCATTTAAGTAGCTTTTATAAATGTTAGCATTTCATAAATCCTCTCCCGTGGCCTCATGGGATAGTAAAGTGTCCATCGTCTGCACACTTTAGAATCTCGCTGGAGGTAGTACGTACTTCTGGGTACTTTTTGTCTACTCTTTTATGAGTAGTGACTTCAGACATACTTTTATCACACATAATGTTTTTCATCTTCTATATAGTAGGGAAGTTTTTTTGGATTTTGGATGCTGCCCAAATATCTTTGAGAATGTATGACCATTTCATCGGGTCGTGTATTTCATCATGACTCTCTAAATCTCAAAATTATCAAAGTTGACAGAGTGTGTTAAAGATATAAAATATTGGCTGGCTAGTTAATGCATTTTCTTTAGATAAGACTGAACCACAAACCTGTACACAGAGTCTCTTAGATTACAATTTGCATTTAGTATATACTGTTACTTTATCCTCTAGATCCTCTTCATCCTGGGTGTTATATTAGACAGCAACTTGTCCTTGCAACTTGTCCTTAAATCATATTTCATGCTACAAAAACAGCCTTCTTCCATCTCAAAAACATCGCTAAGTTAGGGAATATGTTATCCGTTTCTGATGCAGAAAAGTTCATGCATTCATGACCTCTAGACTAGATTACTGTAATGCATTACTAGCTGGTTGTCCTGCGTCCTCAATAAACAAGCTACAATTAGTCTAAAATGCAGCTGCTACATTTCTTACTAGGTCAAGAATATATGATTATATAACAACAGTTTTATCATCTCTACATCAGTGTGTTTTAAATATGTAGCATTTAATTTTTAAAATGTTGTGATTCTTTTAAAAAGCAGTGATTCTTTTTCTTTTTTTACTTTTAGAAGAGTAGTGATTCATTTTGGGAAGTTTTTGAAATGTACTGATGCATTTTGAATAAATTTATTGATTGTTTTTTAATGTACTGATGCATTTTAAATGTATCGATTGTTTTTCAATAAATGCGTTTTGAATAAGTAATGTTTTTGGAAAAAGTAGCAATTCTTTTTGGGAAGCATATTGAATACTGTAACTAGATTATTTTTGAATGACTATCCATGTTCAATAAAAATATTGATGCATTGTATAGATTGTTTTTGAATAAACTGATGTGCTTTGAATAAATGTATAAAATATTTTTGAATGTTTTGTATCGATGCATTTTGAATAAATGTATTGGTGTTTTAAATGTTTGTTTAAATGATTGCTTTTGAATAAATATAGTTGTGAATGACTATCAGTGTCCTTTAACAAAAGTATTGATGAAAATTGTATTGATGATTGTTTTTGAATAAATATACTGATGCATTTAGAATAAATGTATAAAATATTTTTAAATTAATGTATTGATTGTTTTTGAATAACTTTTTGAGTGACTATCAATGTTCTTTAATAAAAATATTGATAAATTTGTATTGTATTGTAAAATTTGTAAAATCTGTATTGTATGTATTTAAATATGTAGTGATTTTAAAAAATGTAATTCTTTTAAAAAATAGCTATTAATTTTTAGAAATGTCCCGATTCTTCAGGGAAAAGTGGCGATTCTTTTTAGTAAAAAGTAGCGATTCATTTTAGTTAAAAAAAGTAGCTATTCTTTTGGGGAAAAGTAGCAATTCTTTTAGTAAAAAAGTAGTGATTCTTTTGTGAAAAGTAGCGATTATTTTAGTGAAAAGTAGCAATTCTTTTTTGAAATGTAGCGATTCTTTTTTTGGAAAGTAGCGATTCTTTTGGGGGAAAGTAGCGATTCTTTTTAGTTAAACAGTAGCAATTCATTTGTGGAAAATGATTCTTTTTAGGAAAAATAGCTATTCTTGTAAAAGTAGTAAAAGTAGCGATTCATTTGTGGAAAAGTAGCGATTCATTTTAGTAAAAGTAGCGATTCATTTGGGGAAAGTAGCGATTCATTTTAGTTAAAAAAATACGATTCATTTGGGGAAAGGTAGCGATTCATTTTAGTAAAAAGTAGTGATTCTTTTTGGGGGAAAGTGATTCTTTTTAGTAAAAAATGTAGCGATTCATTTTGGTAAAAAGTGATTCTTTTTAGTAAAAATGTAGCGATTCTTTTTGTGAAAAGTAGTGATTCTTTTTAGTAAAAAGTAGCGATTCATTTGGGGAAAGTAGCGATTCATTTTAGAAAAAGTAGCGATTCATTTGGGGAAATATCGATTCTTTTTAGTAAAAAGTAGCGATTCATTTGGGGGGAAAATAACGATTCTTTTTAGTAAAAAAAGTAGCGATTCTTTTTAGTTAAACAGTAGCAATTCATTTGTGGAAAATGATTCTTTTTAGGAAAAATAGCTATTCTTGTAAAAGTAGTAAAAGTAGCGATTCATTTGTGGAAAAGTAGCGATTCATTTTAGTAAAAGTAGCGATTCATTTGGGGAAAGTAGCGATTCATTTTAGTTAAAAAAATACGATTCATTTGGGGAAAGGTAGCGATTCATTTTAGTAAAAAGTAGTGATTCTTTTTGGGGGAAAGTGATTCTTTTTAGTAAAAAATGTAGCGATTCATTTTGGGAAAAAAATAACGATTCTTTTTAGTAAAAAAAAGTAGCGATTCTTTTTGGTAAAAAGTGATTCTTTTTAGTAAAAATGTAGCGATTCTTTTTGTGAAAAGTAGTGATTCTTTTTAGTAAAAAGTAGCGATTCGTTTGGGGAAAGTAACGATTCTTTTTAGAAAAGTAGCGATTCATTTGGGGAAATATCGATTCTTTTTCGTAAAAAGTAGCGATTCATTTGGGGGGAAAATAACGATTCTTTTTAGTAAAAAAAAAGTAGCGATTCATTTTAGTAAAAAAAAGTAGCGATTCTTTTTGGTAAAAAGTAGCGATTCGTTTGGGGAAAAGTAGCGATTCTTTTTAGTTGAAAAAAGTAGCAATTCTTTTAGTAAAAGTAGCGATTCTTTTTAGGAAAAGTAGCGATTCTTTTAGTAAAAGTAGTGATTCTTTTGGGAAAAGTAGCAATTCTTTTTTGTAAAAGTAGTGATTCTTTTTAGTAAAAGTAGCGATTCTTTTTAGGAAAGTAGCGATTCTTTTAGTAAAAGTAGTGATTCTTTTGGGAAAAGTAGCGATTCTTTTTAGTAAAAGTAGCGATTCTTTTTAGTAAAAAAAACTAACGATTCATTTGGGGACAAGTGATTCTTTTTAGTAAAAAAAATGTAGCGATTCTTTTTGGGAAAAGTAGCGATTCATTTTAGTAAAAAGTAGCGATTCATTTGTGGAAAAGTAGCTATTAATTTTAGTAAAAAGTAGCGATTCTTTTTGGGGAAAAGTGATTCTTTTTAGTAGAAAATGTAGTGATTCTTTTTGGGAAAAGTAGTGATTCTTTTTAGAAAAAGTAGCGATTCATTTGGGGAAATATCGATTCTTTTTAGTAAAAAATATAGCGATTCGTTTTAGTAAAAAGTAGCTATTCTTTTTAGTAAAAGTATCGATTCATTTGGGAAAAGTAGCGATTCTTTTTAGTTTAAAAAAAGTAGCTATTCTTTTTGGGGAAAGTAGTGATTTGGGGAAAAGTTATTCTTTTTAGCGATTCTTTTTAGTTTAAAAAAAAAGTAGCGATTCTTTTTGGGAAAAGTAGTGATTCTTTTTGGTAAAAAGTTGCGATTCATTTGGGGGAAGTAGCGATTCATTTGGGGAAAGTAGCAATTCTTTTTTGTAAAAGTAGTGATTCTTTTTAGTAAAAGTAGCGATTCTTTTTAGGAAAGTAGCGATTCTTTTAGTAAAAGTAGCGATTCATTTTAGTGAAAAGTAGCAATTAATTTGGGGGAAGTAGCGATTCATTTGGGGAAATAGCGATTCTTTTTAGAAAAAGTAGCGATTCATTTTAGTGAAAAGTAGTGATTCTTTTTAGTTTAAAAAAGTAGCGATTCATTTGGGGGAAGTAGCGATTCTTTTTAGAAAAAGTAGCGATTAATTTGGGGAAATATCAATTCTTTTTAGTAAAACGTAGCGATTCATTTTAGTGAAAAGTAGCTATTCTTTTTAGTGAAAAGTAGCGATTCATTTTAGTAAAAATTAGCGATTCATTTTGGGGAAAGTAGCGATTCTTTTTAGTTAAAAGTAGCGATTCATTTGGGAAAGTAGCGATTCTTTTTAGTAAAAAGTAGCGATTCAATTGGGGAAAAGTAGCAATTCTTTTTAGTATAAAAGTAGCTATTCTTTTTAGTAAAAAATTCTCGATTCTTTTAGTAAAAAGTAGCGATTCATTTTAGTAAAAAAAAGTGATTCATTTGGGGGAAGTAGCGATTCTTTTTAGTAAAAAGTAACGATTCATTTGGGGAAAAGTAGCGATTCTTTTTAGCGAAAAAATGTAGCGATTCATTTTTGAAAAAGCCGTGATTCATTTGGAAAAAGTAGCAATTCATTTTTGACAAATACATTCAACAACAGATTACATTTATTCAAAAACAATTGATACATTTACAAAGCTGTATCGATTGGTTTTAAATATATGCAGGTTGTTTTTGAGTGTATCGATGTATTGTAAATGTACTGACTATTGAATGTTCTTTAATAAAAGAACATTTTGAATAAATGTATCAATGCACCTATTCAAAATGCATCAATACTTTAATTTTAAAAAACTTTGACATATTTATTTAAAACACATCATGCTCCATCCATCCATCCATCCATCCATCCATCCATCCATCCATCCATCCATCCATCCATCCATCCATCCATCCATCCAATCATGGTGGATCCTGCACAATGCCAGGGAAGGTGCACCGTCTCCGTCATTGCCATGCTCCAGTGATCCATTCTTTTTACAGATATCCACAACCGCGGTGGATCTTGCACAATGCCCAGGATGGTGCACTGCCTCCGGCCTTGCCACGTTCCACTGATCCATATATTTTACAGACATCCATGCTCACGGTGGATCTTGCACAATGCCCAGGAAGGCACAATGTCACCAGCACCCTAGCTCCAGTGATCCATCACAGAGGGCCAACAGGGGCTCATCGTCGTGGTTGAATCTGGCTTTGACCAGGGGTGAGCCACTTTCCCTGGCCTGAAAGGGTTAGATCAGCGTGCCCTGGAGGTCCCTCCTGGACCTCCCCCACTTTCACTATACCTAGATAGCGAGATATAAAGCCTTATGTTCCCCAGAAATCATCCAGGGTTGCAGTCGAATCTGACTTTTCCCAACCTGGGGGGAACAGGTCAGGCACCCTGAAGCTCCCTTATCTCTCACCCAGGCTGTCTCACGCACTCTGAGCAGGCCTCATGATGGTCTGATGTGACACTGGAAGTTTACAAACTTCTAGACATCCATACCCAGGGTGGATCCATCCTTGCCATGCTCCAATGATCCATCCATCTTACAGACACCCACAACCGCGGTGGATCTTGCATGATGCCCAGGAAGGTACATTGTCTAAGGCCTTAAATTTACTGTTATTAACAGTTTTTTTTTTTTTTTTTTTACAATATTTTACAATCTACATTCATGCAAAAAAAGCAATACATTTAAAACGCATCAATACAACAATACAACAATACATCTATATTTATTCAAAAAGAATTGCTACATTTTTTTCAAAGCAAATTGTTACATTAATTCAATAAGACTCAATACCATGGCCATGAAGAATGACTCTGAGACTCACAGACTCATTTTCCTTTTGCATGAGTCAATACATGTCAACACCCTCTTCAGAACTGAGAGACACAAGCCAAGCGCAGAATAAACACACGACACCCAGCCGAGTCCTGGATGCATGTGTGCGTCTCTTAGCCTGGGCTGTAACAGGACACACAGATGATCATGCTGTGTTAAACAGGCCAGTCTTCGCTCATCCTGTTGAATGAATCTTTGATAAGGCAGCTGTAACCCATACTCATTGAGGGGGAGTGGAGGTATTGGGGGCCATGCAATAATTAGAAGGTGTCATCTCACCTAATTCACAGATTCATAGCTCAGATTCCCTACGTTCAGGATGATGATTGTATACACAAATAATGGTAGCCATGACAGTGTGGGGTTTCTTGATTGGAGAAGTCTTTCATATGTCACCAGGGAGAAGTTTGTCATTTCATAGCTGCTGAAAACTCAGCTTTGCTATCACAAAAAATAAATTACATTTTAAAATATATACAAATAGAAAACAGTTATTTTAAATTGTAATAATATCTCACAATATAAAAAATAAGTCTAATTTTAACTGTAAAATATTGTAAAAACACTATGTAAATAAATAAATAAATAAAAACTGTTAATAACAGTAAGTTCCCATATATATGCAGGGACAAACTGTAAAAGATCTAATAAAAGATTCATGTTATTTTCAGTAAAATACAGTAAAACAGAACAAATGAAATAATTTACAGTGAAAAACTGTAAACAATAATGCTATAACTATCCTCTAGACAGGACGAAACATCAGTACAGCTTTCAGCAGAGGTGTTACTCGCTTTGCACTCAATGTTTACATTCACACTTCCAGCTGTGTTTCCTGTCCAGATGTGCCACACCCCTGCGGCAAGAACTCGAGCCCATTTCATCTGTGAAATATTAACTGTGCCGTTTCCTAGTTTAAAAAATGCATAAAAGCCCATTTTCCATGCACATAGATCTAGATCTCATTATGCCAAACACCTTTAGTTTGATGGTCAGTTGAGACAAAAGTAAAAGCAATACTGAAACACTCAGGAATCACATATTGAAGTCTCAGCTTTTAGTGTATCATCACATCTTACACATTAGACTACAGACACAGATTATCTGCACTCTTAGATATCAGCCCTGAATGCCCTCACTACTCTTTACAGTGGCAAATGAAAACACTCTTATGAATTAATACAAATTGCATTGGACTTTCAGTAGCATGCTTGGCATTAAATGGCATGAAGCTATGCCAAACGATAATGTCTCTCAGAGAATCAGAATGACACTTTGTCCCAGTTCATCCACGGCTGATCACTTTGACCCCGCTGAACTACGTTACTGCTAGTTCATGTATTCTGAATGGTTTCTGGACAGAGACTGCAATAACTCACCAGGGGGTATGAATGTCCAGAAAGCATGAAGTGAGAATATTTTGTGTTCAGAGACAAAGGTGATCAAGACAGATATACTGGACCCTTTCAACCAAGATATAAAAAAAAAAAAAAAAAAAAAAAAAAAATATATATATATATATATATATATATATATATATATATATATATATATATATATATATATATATATATATATATATATATATACATATGCGATCTCAATCACTACTCTAGTATATATTAATATATCATTTCATATGTTATCTCATACAATCTCGAATAGCCCTGTCTATAGTAGTGTTGAATAGCTGTGCTTTCGATTGAGCTCTTAGAGAAGTGATTCGCGGAATGACGACTGGTGAATGGATTATCTATCAATAATGCACAACAGTGCCGTTCGAGATCTCTCGCGCATGCGTGAAGTTCTCCACAGGTCTGCACACAGGTGCGCGCATACACCTGTCAACGGTGCACAGACTGCACACATGTGCACGAGCGCTTCATGTGAGGGACAGACGAGATTCAAACACACGGTGAGTTTTTAATTTAATCTCATATAGCATATAAAGATGTTTACAGATTATCTTGCTCGAGTTATTTAGTCGAGTTATTTAGTCAGTTTGATTTTTCTTTGATGCAGTTTGGCACATTTTGGACAATATATTAATATAAAACGATGCAAAGCAAATGTTCTGTCCCAAAGTTTAATTTGAATTTACACGTATTCATTTTAGCAGCGACTTACAATTAGGCTAATATTTGCATATTGTCTCTTTCAGCACTTAAGTAAATTAACAGCTACGCAAATGAATAGAATATATCCAAAGAAAGAGCTTAAAGCATCACTTGTTCTAAGTGTATATTAATGTTCTCCAATGCCTTGCATTACAAATAACAAGTTATAACTTTAATTCACAACATTAACAAAAATTAAGTAAAGCTTTGATATCTTTGATATCTATAATATTTCCATATACTGTATTGTGACCAGGGCTATTTCTTTTTCTTTCGTTCTTTCTTTCTTTCTTTCTTTCTTTCTTTCTTAAATGTTTAATTTGCTCTATTTTACATTTTCACCTCAATGCAGTCTGATATCAGGGCTGAATGCCCAAATATCCATGTCTGAGATACAAACCCAGGAATGTTCACCACAGTACACACATTCCAAAGCAAATTTTGTTCTATTTCCCAGGGAAAAGGTGGCTAATTGATTGACACATGGAGCTAATTGGATCCACCCAGATGGCCACTTACGCTCGACCCAAAACCAGCCACTTCCTGCCGGCCATATCCACCACAGCGTCCAGTTTTAGGAACCACCAGCCAGCCCTTACTCTCAACCAGAATTCAAACATGCCCTGGAGGACTAATTCTTACTTTAGAAGCGGCAGCGCTATCCCGACTGTATCAGCACTTCAAAGAGACAACCTGGACTTAGTCCGGGCCAAAACCATGTTCTACCCCTCTAATAGGATGGCTCTCAGCACACGATACATGCCAGAGGACTGGTACAAGTCTAACCAGAGTAACTACAGGGAGTCTGAGTCGTCCCGGAACAGTGCCGAAAGGCTTCGGAGGGACACGATTCGACTGATTCAGGATAAGGACCAGCTGACTCGCAGAACTCAGGACACCACTAGCAAGAACATCGGAGAAAGACTGAACGACATCAGCTTCTGGAGGTCCGAGCTCAATCATGAGATAGATAACATGGTGACAGAGATATCAGCACTGACGGATGTAAAAAGAAGGCTGGAAAGAGCACTAGCTGAGACAGAAGGGCCACTGCAGGTGATTTATTTATCTATTTAATAATAATAATAATAATATATATATATATATATATAATCTGTAACAGAATAGAAGAAAATGCTAAAACAGCACATTTGCACATTTCACATTTTTACTATTGCAACAAATATTGGTAAAGCACAGCTCTAGTGGTCTGTTGTCAGTTGCACACCTAATTTGGGTCACGGTGACAGCTAAAGACCCAGTAACTATAGAAAAGCCCACAGCTGAGTGTCAGGTGACCCATTGTTAGAAACCACTTGGTAACAGAACCTAGTGGGGTGTAAGATATACACAATGAATCACACTGAGCACTATATCTACAATGACCTCAATGTGTTCCACCTCTGTCTTTACAGAGTTACCCGTCTGAGTCACAGTAAGAGACTGTTTCTATAGAGACCACACCAAAACATGGTGACTACTAGTATTGTGCTGGATGAGTTCCAAATTAGTGTAGTGTCACTGCCGTCACTTCACAGGACTAACCACGAGAATGATCACAAGACGTTCCCATAGTGATGTGACTGTTTACTAGAGCTTCCGTTTCCGTTCACATTTTGAGTGAGGAGATTTATGTAATGTCCTGTATTCATTAAAACAGCATTTGTCGTTCGGTGGTGCTTTGCAGCCGTAGTATATCTGTTCTGAACTCTGTAATATATTATAATAAAATAAAATAAAATAAAATCTGTTCTAAATAAAATAAAATTTTATTAAATAGATATAGAATTATCTACATTAATCACTTTCTTCCCTCTCCAGGTGTCTCAGGAATGTTTGTTCCACAGGGAGAAGCGGATGTCCATTGATCTGGTTCATGATGATGTAGAGATAGATTTGATTAAGGTAAGGTCACCTGAGCCTTCATCTAAACACATAAACTGAAACCAAAAAAAAACAAGCTCAAATAGTGAATGAAGGATTTTGCGAGGGGCTTTCTTAAGCAATGTGCTTTCTATTTACATAAAATGTAATACATGGCTCTCTGGAATATGTGATTTTGATTGGTCAGTGGACTCTTTTCACAGACTGTGATTATGCGTTTTCAGAAAGAATTTTTTTATATTTTCAAAATTAACTCTTTCCTCTTGTCCTAGCTTCATACATTCTTTTTTTATCAGCACTTGAATGTATGGGAAGTTTCAAAAAATGCAACATTTTGAACAAAAAGCTGAGAAAATCATGTTTTTGTCAAAGATTTTGTACTGATCAGATTCAGAATGATGAACAAAACATAGATTGAGTAGATTGAGGCAAATTTGACATTTTTTCTTTTGCTGTAGGAGCATAAAGAAAACCTAATATATTTGTTGTAATTCTCATTCACCATTAAAGAAGTTTACCCAACTATTACAACTTCCGCTTCTAAAAACCCCCCCCAAATGTGAAAAGAGTCCATTCTGAGCATTCTGAGGTCAAATATTTTATATAATGACCACAAACCGTACATAACTTATCATTGTCCAAGGAAACTCATTTCCAAGTAAGCTGTGTTTTATGTCACAATTATAAATCAATCTATGAACCCACATACAAAATGCTAAGTAGTCATATTTTCTATTTTTGGCTAAAGTTAATTTTGCAATTTTGCAGGAAGTGGAGGTGATTAAGTCATGTCAGGAGAGAATGAGGCGACATTTAGAGCGAGCTATTGCTCAACTAGCGTGAGTCTCTAAGATACAATTTTGCTTTCTAATGGTCAATTTTGAATGACATACTTGAAGATTAACAATTGATCAAGATGTCTTTGAAACACAATGCGTGTGGTTATACTGATTAATATCCTCAGGTCGAATCGTGCAGCACAGCATGAACTAGAGAGAGATTTGAGTGACAAGGTCACAGCACAGAGAATCGATGACAGGTGTCACCATCTCAGAAACACCTCTGATGGAATCAGCTACTATAGAGGAATTGATCGCCTAGACCCATCGTGAGTTTTATTTGATTAAAAAAAAAAAAAGTGAAGTATATATAAATGTTATAATTTACACACTTTATGGTCTCCTCAGTATCAGTCTTCCAGACTCCTGGTCGAAGTTCACCGACGACAACATCCTGCATTCTCAGAGCCAACGCGCAGCATCTCACAAACTCCGTGATGAGATTGAGATTCTGCTCAATGCCACTTCAAACGAGATGTGGAACCAGTTTAACACCGTGAACGTGTCATTCACCAACCGTATCTCTGAGACGGCAGACACCAAGAACAGTCTGCAAACTCACCTGGCCAAGGTAACCACAGGATGCTGAACATTGTCATTACTTTTATCTGCTCATTTTGGTTCTAGGAAGTCAAATAAAGTGAAAACTGGCTAATAATTCAGGTTTCAGCTGTTAGTTGTCCCAAAAGTGTGATATGTTATAGTAAATGTAAGTAGGAATTTGAAAATTGCAAAATAAAGAAGTCAATAGTCAAAACAGTCACATAGAATTATTATAGATACAAAAAAGTATGTTAGTCAAATTTTTGCATAAAAAAGGGGGTCACAACAGGTTCACAAAACAATCCACATTGTAATGTGCATCAGTCAATCAATACATAAATACATGTATGTCAGACTAAATTGATCCAGGTCCTTCAGTCACTTTTGAAAGTATACTTTTATCTTAAAGGTGCCGTAGAACGTCTTTTTAAAAGATTAAAAAGATTAAAAGAATTTAAGTCTAAGCTGTCCCCTGAATGTGTCTGTGAAGTTTCAGCTCAAAATACCCCTTGGATTTTTTTTTTATACATTTTTTTAACTGCCTATTTTGGGGCATCATTAAATATGAGCCGATTTAGGCTGCGGCCCCTTTAAATCCTCACGCTCCCCGCCCACGGAGCTCGTGTTTGCCTTTAACAGCATAAACAAAGTTCACACAACTAATATAACCCTCAAAATGGATCTTTACAAAGTGTTCGTCATGCAGCATGTCTAATTGCGCAAGTACAGTGTTTATTTGGATGTTTACATTTTATTCTGATTGAGTTTGAGGCTATGCTCCGTGGCTAAAGCTAACATTACACACTGTTGGAGAGATTTATAAAGAATGAAGTTGTGTTTATGAATTATACAGACTGCAAGTATTTAAAAAATAAAAAATAACGACAGTCTTGTCTCCATGAATACAGTAATAAACAATGGTAACTTTAATCACATTTAACAGTACATTAGCAACATGCTAACAAAACATTTAGAAAGACAATTTACAAATATCACTAAAAATATCATGATATCATGGATCATGTCAGTTATTATTGCTCCATCTGTCATTTTTCGCTGTTGTCCTTGCTTGCTTACCTAGTCTGATGATTCAGCTGTGTACATCCCTTGTCTAATGCTTGAACATGGGCTGGCATATGCAAATATTGGGGCGTACACCCCGACTGTTACGTAGCAGTCGGTGTTATGTTGAGATTCGCCTGTTCTTCGGAGGTCTTTTAAACAAATGTGATTTATATAAGAAGGAGGAAACAATGGATTTTGAGACTCACTGTATGTCATTTCCATGTACTGAACTCTTGTTATTTAACTATGCCGAGGTAAATTACATTTTTAATTCTAGGGCACCTTTAAGGTATGCAAACTGGAATAACACTATATTCTTCTCCTGTGGTTTAGTAATAATAGAATCTATCCTACTTCCTCCTTACTTACTTCACTTTGACTGGACAGGACCCAAAATAAATGGCGTTTTCCTTGTCTGCTTGTGTAAGCTGTATAAAGATGTAGACGGGAAGCTCTAAACACTGGAGTCTATTGTAGAGGAGGTTAATGAAGGGCATGAAGAAGCTCTGTCAGCTGTCCATAAACGTTAAGCTTTTGACGGCTGTTATCAGAGGCATGAGGTAACCAATAAACAACCTTCATTCATGATGGTGATTGGTCAAAATGAGATTACATCAAAATATGGTTTGTCTCTGTAACTAGACACTTGATCCTGAATATTTTTTATGACCATTATGTATTTAGGTGGATAATACAGAACAAACTAAAGCCCTTTCAGACCCCTTACACATCAATCAGTTTAAGGGCGTATTGAAGTTAATTTAAAGGGTTAGTTCACGCAAAAATGAAATTTCTGTCATTAATTACCCACCCTCATGTCCAAACTCGTAAGACCTTCATTCATCTTTAGAAAATAAATTAAGATATTTTTTGGTTGAAATCCAAGGGTTTCTGAACCACGCAGCAATGCCATTGCACCTTTCAAGGCCCAGAAAGGTAGTAAAGACATCGGTAAAATAGTCCATGTGACTACAGTGGTTCAACCTTAATGTTTACGAAGCGATGAGAATACTTTTTGTGCTCAAAAACAAAACAAAAATGACAACTTTATTCAACAGTTTCTTAAAAATTGTATACAAATTTACTCTATAGCTTGGCAAACAATAGCAAGACAATTTGTAGAATTAAATATTCTGTAAAGAACTCATTAAATCATATTAATAAATATGTGTTGTGGCAATTTGAACTCTATTATTAAGTAATTCACAAATTTATTCCATGAAAAAATAAACAAAAAAAATAGATAAAATAGAATATTGTAAAATAAAAATGTGTTAATAAAATAAAATAGTTCTGCTTACCTTGAGGTTCAATTTCTAAATTTCTGCTCTCTCCACTTTGGTGGCATGGCTGTGTGGGTGGGAAATTTGCCCAGAATAGAGCAATACCGACCTAATTTCAGATTAAAGTGCTTTAGACTGTCAATTATGATATATACAATATATACAGTAGAAATAAGTGTATCTGACTGGACCGTTTTAACTTTGAGAAGGGTTCGGAAGTCAGATACAGAGAATAAGTGACTTTTTCACTTATTCAATCAACTCTCTTTCTCTCTCTTGCTTTCTTGTTTCCAGACCCTTCAGGAAATCTTCCAGACCGAGATGCTGATTGAAGCTTTAAAAAAGGCAATCCGAGACAAAGAGAACCCACTTAAAGTGGCCCAAACCCGCCTGGAAGAGAGGACTCGCAGACCCAACGTTGAACTCTGCAGAGACAACCCTCACCATAGGTAACCTATTTAAGTCACTAAAGTCACAAGTCACCAATATTTGTGTTATTTGCCATGAAAATGTCTCGATACATATACAGACAACTTATGTTTTGCAAAATCAGACGCAAAAAGCTCTGTTCTCCTTTTCTTTCCCTTTCTCTCAGGTTGATTACAGAGGTGAGGGAGATTGAAGACACCATTCATAAGCTGAGAGAGAGATTGATGGAGGCCGAGAACACTCTGCAGACCCTGGTGAAGACAAAAGTTGCTCTGGAGCATGACCTGTCAATCAAAGCCAACTCTCTGTTCCTGGATCAGGAAAAATGCATGAGTATGAGGAAGAGCTTTCCCAGCACTCCTCGTCTAGTCGGATACACCTAGATCTTCCAGAACCTTCTCTAGAAGCTGCTTAACCATTAACCTAAATTCAAAGATTAAAAATTCAAGATTAGTGTCAGAACGGCTTGACAGTTTCTACTTAGTTGACATCTTATACCTCACTATTATTGCTTCATTCACCTCTCTCTGTTAGGTTAAACACACCATAATGATTGTAATGATTAGAATTGATTGTCTCTTGTAGTTTGCCTGTCTGGATAAATCAATAATCCCTGAACTGCTAGGAAATAGTAAAATTGCCCTTTAGTGAAGTAACTTTATGCCATGCATGATTATAGTGTTTTGACGTAGATGTTAAGTTTAGAGAAAAACTTGTTTCATGAAAAAATATTTTTTGTGTAGTGTTCTTTGAAAATGACCATTAAGGTTTGATTTAAACAGTGAATGCACCTTTAATCATATTAGTATAATCCTGGTTAGTCTTATTAGAAAACATTCATAATGAGTATAATACAAAGCTCAGTTCATCAGCGACCTTAAAGGAACACTCCACTTTTTTTGAAAATAGGCTCATTTTCCAACTCCCCTAGAGTTAAACAGTTGAGTTTTACCGTTTTCGAATCCATTCAGCCGATCTCCGGTTCTGGCGGTACCACTTTTAGCATAGCTTAGCATAGTTCATTGAATCCGATTAGACCGTTAGCATCGCGCTTAAAAATGACCAAAGAGTTTTGATATTTTTCCTATTTAAAACTTGACTCTTCTGTAGATTATAATCAAGGAAGATTAATAATCAAGGAACTTTGCTGCCGTTCCATGGGTGCAGCAGGCGCAATGATATTACGCAGCGCCCGTGAGCCCCTGCTTGCACAGGGAACATGCCTTGCAACCATGGAGACATTTGTGAGAGACGCTGCGTAATATCATTGCGCCTGCTGCAGCCATGATACGGCAGCAAAGTTCCTTGATTATTACGCCTGAATGAGAGTATAGTTCCTAGCCATATCAGCCTAGAAAATCACAACTTTTCATTTTCTGTCGGTCTTAGTACACGATTTAACTCAGAAGAGTCAAGTTTTAAATAGGAAAAATATCAAAACTCTTTGGTCATTTTTAAGCGCAATGCTAACGGTCTAATCAGATTCAATGAACTATGCTAAGCTATGCTAAAAGTGGTACTGCCAGAACCGGAGATCGGCTGAATGGATTCGAAAACGGTAAAACTCAACTGTTTAACTCTAGGGGAGTTGGAAAATGAGCCTATTTTCAAAAAAAGTGGAGTGTTCCTTTAAGAGCTCCAGACATCTGTTGCACTGAGATTGTAAACTGGTTTGATTTCTGCTCAGGTGCAACATGATTCTGACAGTTTGCAGACAGTGGACACGACACCTTGCTTTTGTTTGTTTAGTTCAGAGGTCCACTTGAGGGCTGTCACTGATAAGTGATCTTCAATCCACACTTCCTTGCATTTACCAAAGCACAGAGGAGCTGTAGTTCTCACGTTCTTCTGAAGTACAAACACACACTTCAGAAACAGATGCCACAGGCAAGCAGACTCATTGTTAAGTATACACACAGCATCTGGGTTTATTGATTCAGAGGGGGAATGTGTTTGCTCCTTTAAACAACACACTGGTGTTCTGCTAAAACACACACTTCAAACTCTTTACTTATAAATCAAAGTCTGCTCTGTAGTCGGAATGTTTCACAGAAAAAGATGCACTTGAGATTATGTAGGTGCATCCCTAAGAACAGAGAGTTATGCACTTTTTGAAAACATGCTTATCTAAATATAAACACATAGAGCAATGGAGACATAATGGAGATTTATGGAGATTATGTTATAGTTATAGTTCAGTTGAGTATCAGTTTTGTCTGTGAATTGTCTCTTAAAATTCCTTAACAAATTTAAAAAAATAAACACAAATTTTGCATAAATACAGCAAGGATTTATTAAATTGATCAAAAGTGCCATTTACAGTGTTATGACAATTTTAAATTTCAAATAAATGTTCTTTTGAACTTTCTAATCATCAAAGAATTCTGAAAAAATGCATAATGATTTAAAATATTAAGCAGATCTGTGAACTATGGAGACCCGCACATGACATGTGGAACAAATATTGTGGCCATAAATTAAGAATTCGTTCTCTCGTTTTAGTAAATCATGGCCACGTTGAACTAGTTTGTTTGCTTGTTTTGATTTAACTAAAACAAGAGAACAAATTAGCACAATGTGGACATGATTTAGTAAATCAAAGGAACAAATTGTTATATTGTGCACTCAATTTACTTAAAACAAGGGAATTAATTAGTAAAACTTGCTGACATATTAGTATGTTGTGGGAACGAATTGTTAATTTTTTGTATCCACATTATGGGCTCTGTAGTTTTCAACATTGAAAACAATAAGAAATGCATTGCCATTACATTTAAAATATCTTAAAAATGTTAAGTTGTTTCAAATTGTAATAGTATTTCATAATATTATGCGTTTACTGTATTTTTTAGTCAAATAAATGCAGCCTTGGTGAGCAAAAACATGAAAAAAATATTACCGACTCATATGTATGTAGGTTGCAAGTCATTTTGACATTTTTATCCCAAGTAACTGACAGTACGCTTAAAGTAACAGCCTCTTTTGAGCAACCCCGTGTGAATGCCTTGCTCAGAAACACTATTTTGTCAGCTCATTGCTCATTTTGGGCCCTCAGCCTTCATTCTTCTGGTTCCAAAATAACATCTAACAGCACATCACATCAGTTTTCCCCTTCAGTGACTGACTGTTCTCTTATCCTGTCTGCTGCCAAAGAAAGTAATGCACCAAGTAAATATTGAAATCCGCAGTTCTCTCTTCTTTTCAGGTTTCTTATCATAGCTGTGAAAGCTTTTCTGACTATACTGAGTACACAGTGGTCCTCAGATGTTTGCTACAATCATCAGACAGGAGAAATACTGTTTTCTGCACGTCTAAATGAGAACTCCGTTCCAGAGCCTGATTCAAATAACCAACCCTGACCTTTGAAATATTGCAGGAATGTGTTGCTTAAGACAAATATGACTCTGTTTGATCGGATGTTGACATAAGAAGGAGATTCTGGAGACCTTGTGTGTTATTTACTGCTGAATGGTTTGGCAATTTTCTCGTAGATATTATTTGCATTTCAGGATTTATAGAATCTTCATGTTGAGTTATGAGAAGGTTGTAAAACCTGCTGGTCAGTTTTCAGTGTCAGCTTGGCTTCATTCGCCACCTTACTGTCACATCTGAAATGTGGTTCTCATGGTTTCCAGCAAAGAAAACATACAGACAAAACATTAGAGTGGGCTCTGCCAGCCCAGGAGAGTCATCCGGTGGCCAGCTGTGCCTGAAATTTAAGTTGGATCCCACGGTTCTCTTCTCAATGAGTTTTACACACAAACCACCACTTTAGACCATGACATTTGCCAACAGTAGAGTCTAGTTTTATTCATGTAACAGTTAGAATCTCAGTGTGGTCCAAACACAGCTGGACACTGGGGAAAAGGTGCGAACTTTCACTTTACACACAATTTACAATCTTGAAAGTTGACGAGGTCAATAGAAATGCCATGGACTGTGTGTGAGACTTTCAACTTCATCCAAAGTCAAACTGAGATTGAAGTGACTCTTCATGACTCTGGTTCTGATTTAAACTCCACTTCTGATACCATTATACGTCGTTTAGCACATTTGAGGGACTGATTTATGTCTTTTTGACTGAATGATTAAAAAGAACCGGCTCATAGAGCTGCTCGTGAATCAACATGATGAGGTGTTGAATTATACAACAGTTAGTAATGGTCCTCAAGGTGGATTAGCTGAGCGACGTTCCAAGATTGCTGATATCCAACAGCACTGGGACTTTTCTGCAAATTATATTGTGACATCTGAAATCGCATACTTCAGTCCCTCCAGAAAAACGCGATTATGCGATCGCCTGATTTCATGCATAATCAGCCAAAGTCCGCATATTTATGCGGGGGTCGCATTTTTTCAAATACGCCGCACTTTCGCCGCATAAATTGTCGATTTCAGCAAGCAAAATATATGCGGGGCTAGCATGATTTCATAATCCCTGCATTTTCGTTGCAAAAAAGTCACATATATCTTAGCAGAAAGTTGAAAAATGTTGCGTTTACTTCACACTAGTAGCGCCATTATTTTCCCCCTATTGCCATGGGAACCATGTGAAGTGACGTAATTACGCGACGTGAACATCATCTGCAAACCATGAAACCATGATGAAGCACACAAATCATTCTCATTTCCCAATAAAAATAAGCGCAAAAGACCGCGCAAAGCAGTTTCCCGGTGTGTTACATGACAGTGGGGGCAAAATATTTTGCACTCCGTGCAACTCAGTGTTGATGCTGGAAAACCACTTTCACTTTGCCACCGCCAAGGATGGTTAAAGCAGCAGCGGAAGCAGGAAGGACGAAGCACACATTTTTAAAAACATTTTATTTATTCATTTTTATAGAAGTTGTTGGATATTAATAATAATACGTTTATTTTATATAGCGCATTTCTACAAACTCATATTCCTTTTGTAAAGCTACAGAACTTGTTTGACTCAATGTTAAGTTTGAGCCATGTGTTAATTAAGGTCTGAAATAAAACGGAATGAGAACTTAAATATTCTATGATTTAGTATGCTTGCTTATCATAGGAAGTAATAGGAAATTACTCTTTACATTAAAGTAGTAGCCTATGAGAACAGGGTGTTGGGGGAATCACCTTTTATTTTTTTCTGTTTTTCATCAAACCGCAGTTTTTGCAAGTTCCCGCAATTTCATCGCATAAAATTGCAAAATTATCCCGCATATTCCATTGCATTTTTTAACAAAATCAAGCATTTTAGCCTGCAACAATCACAAAAAAATCCTGCGTTTTTCTGGAGGGACTGATACTTCCCTACTATATAGCAGGGATAAAACAGTATGTGACAAAATAAGTATATCCGAATTCACAGTACTCATAAGAGTAGACAAAAAGTACCCGGACGACCTACTTCTTCCAGCGAGATTCTGAAGTGCGCATACAATGGACACTTTACTATCCCATGAGGCCACGGGAGAGGATTTTTGAATGACAGAGAAGCGACGTAACTGACACTGGAAGGTCACACGATAATGAAAGCATGGCGAATGTAGTGCGTCTTGATTACATTCATACTCTTCATTCATACTATATAGAACATACTTTTTTAGACATATGGTTGTGAAGTAATTACTTATTCAGAATAAGTACCTACTCAAGAGAGTATGCAATTTCAGATGCAGCCTTGTTGATTCAGGAACAAAAGTGACTTATGCATAAACAATTTAATTATTCACTAAATTCATTCAAAAACATTCATTCGTTCAGCAATGAAAGATACCATGAACCATTTAATCATTCATTAAAGTGATTCATTCAAAAACATTCATTTAGGAATAAAAGAGACTGATATGTGTGAATCGTTGAATTATTCACTCAAGCAATTCGTTTAAAAACACAGATTCAGGAACAAAACAGACTTGTGAGTCGTTAAATCATTCACTCAACCTGTGTTGCTCGGAGACACGTTAATAGTTCAGCTGTTTCTTTGTTTGGAAATAGTTGGCAAAACAAAAATAGATAAAGTAACTGCCAATATTGTGTCAGATTTTAGTTTTGCCTTCATGCTGTATAGTCAATAGTGATGACATTTAGTAGTGTTCTTTTCACAACCGCCATGAAAACTATTTGGTTGTGTAAATGCATAAAGAAGTAAACGTTGTCACTCAATTAGTAATGTAGCAAATTTAGTTTTGAGAAGAAAATATGTATGACCGTAAGTACAAGGAGGACGTTTCCATTCCCAATTATCACTCCCCTGACATATCTATCCTCCCTTCTCTCCATTCCAGAAAGCAATCCAGAGCCCACTCTTTCTCAAACAGCCTCTACCATTGTGTATTTCACATTACTGAGCTCTTAAAATCTCTCAGCATTACATAATTAGAGTTACTGACAGAGGAGAGGTTCTCTTGTTCCACCGTCTCTCTCTCTTTTACTCTTTTTCTTTACATCTATGTCAAGACCACATACCTCAAGCTCAAACTTTAGCTATGGACATGCATGCTTTTCACTCCTCAACAAAACATACGATTCTGTGGACACAAAAATAACTGGCCTTAGCCCTCTCCTCTTAACCCTGTCCTCAGAGAATGTACTCTGGAATCTTCACTAGAGTCTTGACATATTCAGGCTTTATTTTTAACTTCCAACTAGCCAGCCAACTCTTTTCTCATTAGAGTCCTCTCATTAGATTTTCACATCTCTCTGTAGAGGACGTACGATTACACAGGGATTACAATATCCTCTTTCATATCAACGTATTATCATTGTTGATTTAGTGTAGCTGAGAAAATTGCAAAAACATATTTTGGCACTCTTATTTAAAGGGACAGAACTTGAACTTAAACTTTTTGTAACCCACATGAGCAATATAGCTGAATGCATTTAGTCTATTGATTTTTTTTTTCTTCTTTTTCTTTTTTTTTTACATTTTACTTTAGAAAAGGAGTACCATGGTTTGGACATACACCATAACAGTATCATGGTATTATTTTAAGTACTTTGGAGAGCCATATAAATACCATTCAATTTATTCAGCACCATGGTATATCTGAAACACTTTTATATTATATAATTCTTTGTAAAGCTGATTTGGGACAATTACCACCTAAATATATTTTTTGTAAAAAAAAAAAAAAAAAAAAAATACCATTCTAAGGTTTGGGGTCAGTAAGATTTTTTTATTATTATTATTTTGAAATAAATTGTGGCTGTAAAATACATTTTAAATGTTGCAAAAATGTATATTTAAAATAAATGCTGTTATTTTAACTGTCTATTCATTACGGAAGAGGATTAGGGCCAAGCAATAATAAAAAAATAAAACCATCTCGAGATTAAAATTGTTAAATTACGAGGAAAAAACTCGTTAAATTTCAAGAAAAAAGTCGAGATAAAATGTTGAGAATAAAGTCATTAAATTACGAGAAAAAAGTAGTTAAATTACGAGAACAAATTCGTTAAATTATGAGGAAAATGTCATTACATTTCGAGAAAAAAGTCGAGATAAAATTATGAGAATAAAGTCATTAAATTAACGAATTTGTTCTCGTAATTTAACAACTTTTTTCTCGTAATTTAATGACTTTTTTCTCATAATTTAATGACTTTATTCTCAACATTTTATCTTGACTTTTTTCCGAAATTTAACAAGTTTTTTTCTTGTAATTTAACGAGCTTTTCTCAACATTTTATCTCGACTTTTTCTCAAAATTTAACGAGTTTTTTCTCAACATTTTATTTCGACTTTTTTCTCTAAATTTAACGATTTTTTTTCTCAAAATTTAACAACTTTAATCTGGAGATGGTTTTATTTTTTTATTATTGCTTGGCCCTAATCCTCTTCCGTAATTCATCAAAGAATTTAAAAAAAATATATATATAAAAAAATGTATCCTCAAAAAAATTATCAAATGTATCATGACATATTTCTTGAGCAAAAAAAAAATCAGCATATTAGAACAATTTCTGACGGATCATGTGACACTGAAGACTGAAGTAATGACGCTGCAAAATTACTCTTTTATTGTATTTTTTATCAAATATATGCCAGCTTGTTAACCATAAGATATTTCCTTCAAAAACAATTAAAAAAAAAAAAAAAAAAAAAAAAAACTTACTGACTCTTTTGATAAATAGTGTATATCTGACATGATTCCCTGAAAACAGCACAAAATGCATTGTACTTTCATTTCTGCAAATAAATATACCGACTCTTCTACATTGTCATATCTGTCTACTAAATTTCCTACCATAGTAACAGTGGCGCCAGTCTATGACATAATACAATATATTTCAGGTGCATCCAATAATGATAATGACCTCAGCACTGACTGAGTGCAGGGCTGAACTAAAGGATGTATTCTGTGTCAGGAAATAGTTCACATTCTACAACAATAAAGCTGTACAGAGTACAATGAAAAAAGGAGAGAGAATGTTTTCCTTGAAATGGTTGCCCTCAAACCACAGAGTGATTAGCTGGTACATGTCATTCGTAACATAAAACAGGAAATCTGAAGTAGACAAGATATGCAGACCCAACTGCCCTGTTCAGCTGCAGTTAGACCACAGCACAACGGGTAGAAAGGGAATCCCTGCTTTCATGATTGTGTGACCTCAAACGTCTTCATTCATATGAAGTTTAACAGGATTATCAACCTCCTAGTCTTCCAAACTAACGCCACATAGCCACCCAGCTAACAAAAAAATGTTCTAAGAACGTTTCCCTAATGTTCCAATTTAGTGAACATTTTGCAAATGTTACTTCTGAATGTGTCCCCCCCCCCCATCCAACTAAAATTTTTCAGAAAAACCCTTGTACAAGCAATGTATAAATAGTCTCAACTTCTGATGTCACACCGACAGACTGCTGGCTGAACATCTGATGCATAAGGCACACAAAAGTGGAAAAAGTTGTCATCTGATTGGTTGAATTCCTCAGGAATTCTGAGAGAGTTGTGTGCCTTAACTGTCCACCTGGAAACAAAGCCAACGTGATGCCAAACCCCCTCATGGAACAAGAAAACCCTTGTGTTTACAACTGTGACAATGAATGCTTATAATGATCAAATAAATGCTAGATTTTCAAAAAATAGGGCAAAATTTAAGACATTGACTTTACGTTTTCAAGCCCCTAAACATGACGCTGAACAAAATTAACTGTGATTGATTGCTTTACATGTGGGTCAAACGTCCCCATGGCGGTTCTTTATCAATGAAAGCTGCGACGGAGTCCAGAACTTCTGCCATCAGTCTGAAGCTACATGAGACTAATGTATGAATAACGTTTTTCTGCTACTATTTTGAGAAAATTATTAAAGACCAGATGACTTTGAACAAATATTCTATTAAGGTTACTTAACTTTTTTAGAACCTTGCCAGAACATTCTGAGAATGTTCCCTGTTAGCTAGGCAGGAGACACAAGTCTACAGAAATGTCTACTGGAAGTCTGAGGGCTCCATCTGATTGATTGGTTAAATGAACATCATATCGACAGCCAGTTTAGAAGAAAAGGAAGCTAATTTTGCGGACGGTGTCTCTTCCATTCTCTCTGTGTCCTGCTGAATCATGCTGTGGGATGATTCAAGCGGCCAGTCTCTGCTTTTATACTATCTGCTGGTGTTTATTTATGGCTTCGTCTCCGGGGAAACTGCAGGAAGTGTGACACACAACATCAAAATGGGAACTAGGGGAAGTGAGATTGAGAGACCAGATACAAATACATGAATATATGGCTATATGCTTGTGTTGCGTTGGTGTCTCATATTGTACACTGTCTAGGTGCTGTATGCGTAAGCTTAGTGCTCATAATGAAAACATGATGACAGGTCTGAATGAGTATAATAGTAATCAAACATCTGTGCAGTCCTTGAAAGTCCTTTATTTACACTCATCCCTCGAGTCATAAAAGGGGTCATTTGCTTTTATTCCCACAGACAGTCTGCTAGTCGTTTTTAAACTGTATACACTTTCTTTAGGAGCTACAACCATCTTTTTGCTCATGATGTTTATTCCCTAGATCCTTTAAAGTCTGACTCATTCTTCAATGAAACTTGTTCAGTGTGTGAAGTTGATAACCCTATTGAGTTTCCTGTTATTTTACTGAGATAAGTCCCTCAACTGACTAATATGTGCATCTGAAGGCGTCACAATAGATAAGCGTTTTGAGGTAACCCTGTCATTTAACAGTTTTGTTTTCCCTTAAGGTTAAGAAAATGCTGTGGGTGGACTTCTTATGAAATGCTTGTTTTTTGTTTGTTTTTGGTAAAGTATAATGGGTATTTGGTTAAAGTCTCAAAATAGTACATTGAAAAGAGGAGAGAAAAACATTTGGATTCTTCTGGAAAAGAACGGGTTTAACAGATATGTGGTTTCTTACAGGCAAACGTCTTTATGATGTTCTGTTCCCTTGATATGGCTCAGGTCGTTCAAGTCATGCCTAACAACACCCATTAACAGAGCAAAATCAATGTAACACATTTCATTTTGCAATGCGTGAAAGGTCTTTTTTCCAACTTGAGCTCTAATAAGTTTTGCGCCTATATGGAAAAGTCCTTGGGTTTGTATATTAAACAGAGAATCAAGTAATTTTATCATGGACACATGATGTTGTTGGTCTCCAATCTCCAGGGATTTAGAGTCAAGGAGTCATAATCACTTTACAAACCCAAACAATAAAGATAATAATGGATAAATCTCTTAAAATGTTGGCACACAAACACTTAACCCACGCCTCACACACCCCTGCTTTTAAGTCTGGCCTTGTCTCTCAGTGACTCACAAATATAAATCACAGACTCTTAATGGCTGTAGAGTGTAACATTAGAACCTGGTCAGGTGATGTGTGTGTGTTTGTGTGTAGGGGTGAATTCAGCACTTTAACACTACTGGCATGGATCCTCTACTCAAGATTTCTACAAACATTGGCATATATGGGACTGCATGCCATGGTATACCTGGAAAAATATTCAGATAACCAGTGAATATATATCAGCATATATCAGTGAAAATCTTGGAAATTTGAATTTAAGGCAAAATGTCTGTTATGGGAGAATGCCAACATAATGGATGCAGCATTATTCATATAATGGAAGTGCATCTCTAAAGTAATATTGGAGATACTGGTCTGGTCTCAAATAAAATTGAGGCCATTAAATATGAAATATGTGGACTGTCTACTAAGGACAATGATATTTGCTCAAAATATCCTAATTTGTCTTATTACTAATTCAATAACATTTAAAGCATTTAGTTTTATGGTAAATAAAATAAAATAAAATAAAATAAAATAATAAAATAAAATAAAATAAAATAAAATAAAATAAAATAAAATAAAATAAAATAAAATAAAATAAAATAAAATAAAATAAAATAAAATTAAATTAAATTAAATAAAATTAAATTAAATTAAATAAAAAAATAAAATTAAATTAAATAAAATTAAATTAAATAAAAATAAGAAATGTATAAACAAAATCAAATGACTTCAGCTTAACCGACATGCTTACTGATGATAAAAGTTAAGTTGAAAAATAATAAACAGAATAAATAACAAAAATCTGGAAAAGGTATGCTGCAATACTGCAGCTATATTACTCTAAATTTCAATAAGGAATTTATTTATTTACTTACAAAAAGTGCACATATTTTTATACAGTAGATTCAGACAGTCCAGTTAAAATCCCAGCCATCCACTGATTGAGCAAAAGAAAGTCAGATTTAATGGAGGACACAAGACCCTTACACTCATGTCAAGTTTGCATTCCCTAACTTATCTCTAGTTTGTGTAACTGGAACGCCAGAACATTCCATAGTACCACAGGGATTATTGCTCCTTGCTTGAGTCAATGGGTGATAAGCAAGAACAACAAGCCACTGTCACTCTGCTGGAAAAAATGTGTGGACTCTCACAGATAGGCAACAATGCAGCGTTTTGATCAGTTCAGTTCCCATCCTCATATTCCACGGCCTGAACTTACCGAACAATCAACATCTGCACTTCAAATCCATGCATTTCACCTCTTTATATTTGCTATGTATCTGTATATATGGGACAAAATGTTTTCCACAGCATGTCAACTATTAAAATAGCATGTAAACTCTAGTTAAATATATGTAAACCAGCAGAGGTGCTGTAGTGATGCCTTACGAATGTAATCAACTCCACAAAGAGCCTCAGACAACACAATTGACCTCTGATAAGACTGTGAAGTACGAGCCACAAATCAAAGTCACAAACCTGACAAAGCAGTGGGACAATTTTTTTTTTTTATGCATCAGTCATCCAAAAACCACCACCACCACCACAAAAAAAAAAAAAAAAAAATGGTTTAAATAAGTTGTCCTCAGTTGTCCATTGTTATTCCCTGATTATCCGAACACTCTACAAACTATCTCTCATATCAGGAACAGAGCTCAGCACTCTTTCAGTCTCTCTCTGCCATCCCTCTTTTTATTGACTTCCTATTTGATGACTGATGAGAGGGAGAGGGGAAGGGAGGGGAATCTCTTGTAGAGGAATTCTGCACATTCCTGGAGGCCTCCCAATGGCCAGCTAATGGGCATACTCATTTTCACACAGACGGTATCAGGGAGAACTGAGAGTAACCATTTAACAAGTTTGTATCGCTCATTCCCATAGCAACAACCGAAGAAAAAGAACATCTTGCAAATTTCAAATGAGCCAAGAAAAAAAAGCCC
Source organism: Chanodichthys erythropterus (assembly GCF_024489055.1). Lineage (NCBI taxonomy): Eukaryota > Metazoa > Chordata > Actinopteri > Cypriniformes > Xenocyprididae > Chanodichthys > Chanodichthys erythropterus. The sequence goes on from NC_090239.1 coordinate 7,875,466, forward strand.
CCAACCTACTTGTGTTTGTTTACTTGAATAGCCACATCTGAAAACAAAGTATACAGTACAGAGAGTGGATAATTATCTCTTTACTACCACCTGCTCTATTGCCTTAGAAACAATCTAGAGTTCAAAGTCAAACTGCAATATGATCATGTCTTAATCTAACCATGACTAAAGGATAAAGACACTATTCCAGTTTAAAGTGATACAATTTATTTAAATAATTTTATTCTATTTTTTTTATTTATGAACAAACATGATCCAAGAGAAAATACATTAGCTGATGAAAGTATGTGAAGAATGACATGGATGACGGGAAGGAAACCTCTGCTCTCCCAGAAGAGCACCTCTCACAACTACTACAACTGCATAGGCTATTTTTTCATCCACGTTGGTATCCATGAGAACCAAACACAGCTCTCGTTGAGTTTGTATGACTAAGTGCCCAGTGGTTTTCCTGCGCTCTTACGCATAGTGTGCGCTGTGGGGCGCGCCCTAACGTAGACACGCAGAAAAAGGGGCGTAGTGCTTCCATAATGAGACTCTTTAAAGCTGCTGCTCCATACAGAATATTAATCTAGTCGCAGGGATCTGGACTTTGGAAATACGCAGTACTTTTGAAACGAGTGGCGCGGCTGCATTTCGGCGTTCTCATCCATTTTTGTGGACTTACTTTCACTTTGCGAGCAGTAAGTTGGATTTATATTGCAGTACAAAAGTACGTTGCCTGTTTATGAGTAGGTATATTTAAAAAAAAAAAAAAAAAAAAAAAAAAAGCGGATCAGAGGAGACAGTAGCCTAATTTTTGCCTTCGGGATAAAGTGCTCTGGCTCATCCATACGCTGATATCTGGCTTTGTAGAGGGAAACGCGTGACTGGTTGCTTTATTATTTTCCAGTTTTGCACTTTTGCGGCAAAATTGATGGTGAAAAAAATGGTGTACATTATGTCAACTGCGTTATGAGTAATTTCAATTTTCGGGCGAACATTCTAGTTCATAAATAGATTTTAGAAAGTTTTAATAAATCTGACAATAAAAAGACATGGTTATATTAAAAGACGTAGGCTACTATGTAACAATCAGCTTTTAATGCACTGGTTAAAACTTTGTTGTTGTTGTTAATAAAAAAACGCCTGATATATTATATTAATTACATTATATTTTATTATATCAACTCAAACTCAAATAATATAATTTATGAATACAACTTTTACATATTTATATATAATAACAGCCTAAATAGAAATAGTAAATTGCAAAAATAATGTTAAAGGACTATATTATAACTTATAACTCATCATTGTTGTACTTTATCAATAATATGTTTCGGTGTTTGTACAGAACCGTAAGGAAACATCATGCTGCTCCTCTTACTGGGAATCGTCGTCTTGCATGTGGCAGCACTGGTTCTGCTCCTTGTGTCCACTATAGTCAGTGTAAGTAACTATTCTACAGTTTCAGATCTATCTATCTATCTATCTATCTATCTATCTATCTATCTATCTATCTATCTATCTATCTATCTATCTATCTATCTATCTATCTATCTATCTATTTTGGATGTTTAATCCCTGCTAATGAGTATTCTTGTATCCTCTAACAGGCATGGGCTGTTAACCCCAACAGCAGTTCAGACCTCTGGACAAACTGCTCCTCAATCAATAATGACTACAGATGTGAGCCTGCTGACACTGGAGGTAGGATCCTGATAAATGTTTATATTTAAGAATTAATGTATGAAACCAAACATATTAGGATCCATAATATTCATGTCAAGCTTGGGAAAGGTCTGCTTTTCTGTAAAGGGTTAAAGAGACCCTCGGCAGGTTATTCACAGAGGGCTTTATTCTGGCATAACTGTCAAAGCCCCTTTGCCTGTTTACCATGCTCTGGGGTGGGTGTGCCCACTCTGCCTCACTCTTCAGTACTGCCATCTAGGGGTGAGAATGCAAGCATGCAGTTTCAATCCACAACAGACTCCTCTTAAACATCAGCTCATGCAGACTGTATAAATAGTCTGGTTGCTGGTGCTGAGCTCGGGCCCCTTGTTTGGGAGTGGAGAGTGCTGGGTTGCAAAGCGGTTTGAGAACATATGGGGTGGGGCAGAGGTAGAGCATTTGAAGCAGCTTAGATTTTGATCCGTGTGTGATGATGGCGTAGCATCGGATCACCGTAGGCCGAACATGGTGTGATTTGAGTCACACCCACGAATGTCAGTGACGGGGTTGTAATTATTGGTTAATAATAAAATAATGAAGGCAGATGGAAAGAGAGAGAGTATTAACCAAATTTTCAGTAAAAATACAAACTAAATGTGTTATTTTTGAGTTATTCTTGCCATAAAACATGTATATAAAATATACATTTTTTAAATCATAAAAAAGAAAAATGTTGATTTTTAAGTGAACATTCTCAATCAGATCACTGTTACACTATTGGCTGTTCTTGGAGGGTGAGATGATGTCATAGTTTTAGAGCGGGAAACGCCTCTCTGTGCACTTTGGTAATGAGGCGGGACCAGAATGCATTGCTGTGTTATTTCATAGCTCCCAGTCAGTTGGCGTAGCACCTATAATGTACTGTGTTTGTTTAGGGCGTGGTGCAGGGGTGGGCACATACTGAAGGGCTTTTCTGTCCTGCACTCATGCGCTCGCTCACGTGTCGTTGCTATGGTGCTGGAAAAAATGCAGTTTTTCTTTAAAAGTTTGCACTTTGCAGTTACTTCTTATGGTGGTTTTTAATGGTCATCTAGGCTGTAAAGAGAGTCTTAGGTTTTAAATTGTTGCATGACAAGCAATGTCTTTGAATTAGAACGTTTTGTGCGTTTAGAGCTATAGATGGCTTTTAACTTGCACGCAAATAACAGCATTAAAAACGTGAACCTTCATGTACTGTACAGCAAGGATGCATTGAATTGTTCAAATGACACTGAAGACTTTAACATTGTTTCTATTTCAAAGAAATGCTGTTCTTTTGAACTGTCCATTTATCAAAATGTTTCAAAAAATGTAACATAATAAGAAATGCTTCTTGAGCACCAAATCAGCATATTAGAATGATTTCTAAAGGATCATGTGACACTTGAAAATTCAGCTTTGCCATTACAGGAAAAAAATACATTTTAAAATATATTAAAATAGAAAACATATTTTAATATTTCACAATATTACTGTTTTAACTAAATTTTGATCAAATAAATGCAGTCTTGGTAAGCATAAGTGACTTCTTTTAATAAAAACTTTTTTTTTTTTTTTAATCTGACCTTTTGAATGGTAGGATATGTCAGCTACTGTATTATTTATATTCATAAATGAGATAACACATTTAACAATAAGGTTGTACATACAAAATTAGGTAACAGAATAGTCAGCATGGACAATATTTTTTTACAGGATATATAAATCCAGAAATGTTAAAATGCTAACATGGTAAAACATTTTTAATATTAGTTTTATTTAAGTTGTATATTGCATTTGGGGAATTTTTTTTTTTAAGAAAAATATAATTCATGTTTTCAATAACCCTTATTGTATAATGCATTTCTCATACCTACTTTTCTTTGAATAAATGGCCTTTGGACAGTAGCTCATATTCTTCACTTCTCTACACTGTAAAAAATAATTTTTGGTTTAACTTAAAAAAGTAAGTTACCTGGGTGCCTTAAAATTTTGAGTTTCATTGAAATTAAAAATTTGAGTTGATACAATGAAGGCAATTGGTTTAAACAAAAGAAAATATTATGTTATCTGAACAAAATTAATTATCTAAGTTGATTTGACAGAAGAAAGTATGTTGTGATAGCAAATCATGAAAATAATTTTTTACAGTGTAGTAATGAAGACAAAAACCATTCTGCCATTCTGTATAAGATGGTGAATCAGTGGCCAGTGGTGAAAATATTGCATAAAACACAAGCATACTGCTTCAGTACTAATTAATGCAAAATGATCGCTGCAGGGTCAGGGACAAATCAAGGGGTTAAATCGAACCTGAGCTCAAAATAAGCAGTCAAACCAAGTGTGAAACCATCCTACGATCACCTGAATGGTGTATTTTACACCGGGAGTGATGCGGAACAGCTGGCATGGCGATGCTACTCAACACCGGCAGCTAAAGCATGCGTGAAATCCTATTCATCATCCTTATATAGAGAGCTGTTTCATGGACCAAACCGGGGTTATGGCAGTCTAGTATGAGCGCACATACCTCACACCCCTGTGTTATGTTTCCCCGGTGCATATTTATCATCTGTTAAGCCATATCTTCACACCCAGGACCATACGTACCCCTCTAAATGTAAACACAAGGCCTCCGCTTTCCAAAATGATACCTTCTGTCCTGAAATACACATGCATGACTGCTGACAGAAATACATAGGGTGTAGTCAAGCTCAAAATGAGAATAGCCGCACCTTTTTTCAGGGTACTCCAAATGTTTACTATATGTGAGGATAGATAAACAGAGGATAAACTTAGTTACAGTGAGTAAATGCACTGTTTGAGGGGATGTGCTTCTATTTTTACTCCATTGTTGAGAGATAATTGAGAGATTGATTGTGTCATTTGTATTGTGTGGGTGCGGTAACCCCCGTATGTAAACACACAGATAGTTACAGAACATTGTATTATTTATGGATGCATACTAGAATAGTCTCCTCGTATGGTCTCTGATGAGATGTTCTAAGAAAAACAAATGCCATTTTTACAATTGTTTCCATTCTGAGATATTTACAAGCTCAAAAACGTTTTCTTGTCCTTTTAGGGTTATCCATGTCTGCCTGGGCTTTATGATTTTGCTGTTAATGAGATCATTACTAGAATTTTGGAGCATTCATATTGCCAATTCTTGACCACAAAAGTGCAAAGATCTTGTTCATGGAGTTTCCAGGATTTGATCAAGTGTTTCTATATTCTTTATCTGGAAATATTGTAAACTGTGAGTCTGATGGTCTTATTTTTAGACTTTAGTTGAGGATCTGTTTGTTTTGGAGGCTATAGTATTGGCTCTGATTTTGTTTTAATCTGTAGTAGGCTGATCTGCTTTAGGGGCTTGACAGTTCTAGTGGCTATAAGGGGAGCGGCAGACACAGCTGAACATGAGAGGAAAGAGAGAGAGAGAGAGAGAGAGAGAGAGAGAGAGAGAGAGAGAGAGAGAGAGAGAGGTGGAAACATGATGCTACAGGAATGACCCTTGGATAAGAAATAGACATGCTGGACAACCCATGCATTCCACTTATTACTGCTTGGGCATGGAAAAGGTAGAGACTGAGATAGAAAGAGATCAACTACGACGTGTTCATGCTCACGCTTCTCCTTAGACAAGTTTTATATAATCAGAGTAATCAGGGTCATATGTTTTAGAAGAACTGCTTTCCTAAAAAAAAAAACAAAAAAAAAAAACATAATTTACTGACCCTCACGCCATTCCAAACTTTCTTGTGTGGAACACAAAAGCTATTTTTGATTTATTTATTTTTTTGTATACAGCAATTTTTACAGCAATGCCATAGAAGAATCATATGTGGTTCCTCAAACAACCTTTCAGTTAAAGGTGCAATATGTAATATTTTTGCAGTAAAATATCCAAAAACCACTAGGCCAGTTTTATATATTTTGTTCACCTGAGCACTTTTATCCCAAATGTTTTCAACTATTTGTAAATCGTGAGAAAATTGCAATTTTAACCAAGGCTCCGGGACGTGTGAGGAGTCGCCTGTCAACCCGCGTTACCCACGGTTTCCGGTTTTATTTTGTAGAAACTATGGAAACACCAAAGACGCTTTAATATATTACACTTTTTAATAGACATAATTATTTGTATTAACAGTAATACATAATTTTATCCATCATACAATATGTTTTAAAATGTATTCCATGCCATTTATCAACACAAGCCATCAAATATTTAATATGATATTCTAAAATCGATCTATCTTACTGCAGTGTGCAACAGTGTCTCACAGCAGCCACCGAGTGAACGCACAGAGTAACGTTATAACATTTTCAACACACTCAAGTGTATCTAAATAGTGCTGCGTTACCTCCATAGACTGTAAAAAAAAATATGGACGTAGTGTCTGTGACATCACCCGTAGATTTCTGAAGAGCAGTTTTTGAGGCCGAAAATGAGGCCGCTGCCATCTTAGCTGCGCGTCACCGCACGTCACTCCCGGATAACTGAAAATGGGCAAAGAGGCGGGACGTAGTTGATCTGAGGTGCCATGGTTACTGAAACCACGCCGCCTAGCTCGACGTGACCATCTTAGCAGGCAAAGGGATCTAAAATATTAATATTCTAATGATATAACTTATCTGTATTAGTTAATAAAGATAAGTTATATCATTAGAAAGTTATAAAGGTTTTACTGTCAATGTACGGCGTCTTTTTTACGATATGCTCCAGCACCAGTAATTGTAATTTGTGTCAGGTTTGCACATGACAACACGAAAAATCAAACTGGACTTCATACCTTTATAATGAAATAGTGATCGCGAAATAAATCCATTCCGTTGCACTTGGGTAAAATGTCCATGAGTGTCCATTGAAAAACAAAAAAAAAAAAAACAGTACTTTTTGTCCACAAAAGCGTTAAATCCATGAAATATTGATATATAATTAATTGTTTGCATCACATTTCTTTTGAATGATCTGCTCTCCATCATCGTTCTTCAAGAAATTATGCAACCTGGGCAGCGTTTATGTTGTAAAACTGTATGTATCTCACAAAAAAATGAGCCTGCGTCCAAAATGCAGCAGTTTTAGTTATAATATCCAAGCAGTGCTGTCGGAGTTTGTGGTGTCTTGAGAGGGATATTCTCCAGCCATAGTCATAGTAAACTCTCTAACAAAACTTTTAGCCAATGCCAAGACGATCCTTTCCTTCTGCATGCGTGCACATCTACACAGACGCACATCTGTCTCGACCATTAACGCAGCAAACCATATTATTTTATAATTGTATAAATTAATCCCGAAAAAAGCACAAACACGGCAGAGATGCCAAATTCAGCGGATGGAATTAGCTGAGGTAAAGTGACGGCTCACAGACAGCAGCGCGATCCACCTGTCAATCAAGTGACCACGCCCTTAATTATGCAGGACTTTAAGGCTTAATATAATCTAAACGGATGAGTTTTAAAAAATCTCACCCCCCTCAGAGTTGTCATGAAGGGCAAAATGATCAGTATAGACCAAAACCACAATTTGTACCAACTTGTAAACATTTTTTTTTCTGCTGTAAAGTGAAGTTCCACTGCTCATGAGGTGTGTGTTGCGCAATCGCTCCAGCGGCCTCGTTCCTATCCCTATTATTTTCCATCGGCTGTGAGGTGAAGACCACATGTCCCAACATTCTGCTCTAAAACTTGGCATCATCAAGCTACGCTTTTGTTTTGAATAGGCTTCTAGCGACCTCTAGCGGCCAAAATTATTACATATTGTACCTTTAACAAATTTTTAAAACAACCATTTTCTTAAAGGGATATTCACCCAAAAATTAAAATTCTATCATCATTTACTCACCCTCACGTTGTTCAAAATCTGTATATATTTCTTTGTTCTGTTGAACACAAAGGGAGATATTTTGAAGAATGTGTTAAACTGAACAGTTTTGGGGCACCATTGACTTCCATAGTTGTTTTTTCCTACTATGGAAGTCAACGGTGCCCCAAAGTGGCCTGGTTACAAACTTTCTTCAAAATATCTTCCTTTGTGTTCAACAGAACAAAGAAATATATACAGATTTGGAACAACTTGAGGGTGAGTAAATAATGATAGAATTTTCATTTTTGGGTGAACTATCCCTTTAAGCCCTGTGTATACTTCGTTTTTTTACATGCACGCTAGTTTACGTGTCACAGTCAATGCACAGCCTTGGAAAGTATACTTCATTTGACTCGTACTCATACACAGGTGTTCGACGCATACGCAGTTTTGAGCAATCTCTCGCCATGAGTTACAACCCATGTAAACATCTTTGTATTCTTTCAATCTAGGGTTGTACAAATGAAGGTACTTTCTATCCTCTTCACACAATCTGTCAACTATGTAGGCCTCTATTGTTGCTGTAGCTTGCATGGGTTCCGTTCTGTTCTGTTTATGCCGGTTTTCTTCGTCTACCTTGTGAATCGCCACCCCCAGGGCACATTTGCCACCTTGTGGATAACTAATTACTGCAAAAAAATTAAATGTGCATGTGCAACCTGCAAACAAAATTTGCGTCGCGAGCACTGTACGCTGACCCTCGTGTATGCGTACAAAAGTGAACTATACTTTGGGCTTAATAGTAATCAGGTCTTATATGTTTTAGAAGAATTGCTTCCCTAAATAACTCAAAAGTGGTTAATTTTTGGTTCTTTTTGGTGAACAATATTTAAAACAATCATTTTCTTACTGTGAAAAGCATCTTAATAATCCAAAGAAGCTTACCCTTATGCAGCTTTGAAATGAAATGAGTGAGTAAATGATGACAAAATTTGCCTTTTAGGTGAACTATTCCTTTAAAATTCGCTTGTGGATAACAATGCTAAAACAGAAACACTGAATCATTTGTACATAACGGGACATTCCAAAGCAAGAATACATGCTGAACATTAAACTAAAACATCTGCCACAGCATTCTTCATCAATCTCAGACTCACACAAACCAGTCTCACTGCACGCTATTGATGGAAGAAATTAAAGGGATAGTTTACCCAAAAATGAGAATTCTGTCATCATTTATTCACCCTCAAGTTGGTCCAAACCTGTATGAGATTCTTTCTGATGGTGAACGCAAAAGAAGATATTCTGAAGAATATGAGTAACCAAACATTTGATGGACCAAGTCAATGGGGCCCATCAACTGTTTGGTTACTGACATTCTTCAGAATATCTTTTTTTTTGTGTTCAGCAGAAGAAAGAAACTCATACAGGTTTGGACCAACTTGAGGGTGAATAAATGATGATAGAATTCTCATTTTTGGGTAAACTATCCCTTTAATATCCAAAGCTTTTTTCTTGCAAATTGGTCTACACTACCTTTCAAAAGTTTGGGGTCAGTAAGATTTTTTTTGGGAAAGAAAGAAAAAAAGAAAGAAAGGTTTCTAATGCACACATTTACTTTCTGCTGTCCACACATGTAAAAAGGTGCTCTAATGCAAGATAAAAATGACATAGGGGAGGCTTTTAAAGCCATCAAATGTAAGTAATATGGAGTTAATGGAGCTCCTTGTGTAAGCTGCCGCATTTTGGCCCTGGGACGTCAAGAGGAGAGGATCGATATCAGGTGCTGGTAACCTGCTAAGAGCTTTTAGGAACAGAAACCTCATTATGTGATTGCACAATGCATTAAGGGTTCCTGGATTCTCCAATGCTCTTTATATCCATAAAACAACCATTAAACATAAAATGTAACATTGGCAACATCATGAATTCATTATGAACTGATATTTGGTGTTGCTTTTTGCCGACTCACTTCTGTCACTATCAATAATACGTATCTCCAGTTGCACGCCAATGTAAAAGTGCAACTACCGCTATATCCTCTGTGATCGATCGAGAATAGCAGATGAGAAAAGAAATAACGATCTGCTTGATGACCATTCGTGTTCATTTTAAATGACCTTCTTCTTCCCAAGAGAAGAGCATATGTTTTTATTTCTGCAAAGCCCTAAGTGGTTTCAGGACTAAGAAATGCACTAATGTTTTGAAATGCTTTTTGTCTTCCAGTTTGGATCCAGGCAGTCCAAGCTCTCATGATCCTGTCAATCATCTTCAGCTTCCTGTCTCTCTTCCTGTTCTTCTGCCAGCTCTTTACGCTTCAGAAGGGTGGACGCTTCTTCCTCACTGGAGCATTCCAGATCTTTGCTAGTGAGTATCAGCAAAGACTTTATAGATAGAAAGACGGTGCACTCGTATTATAATGAATGGGAGAAAGTGCAACGTGCAATATGGCGGAATAAGTCCCGCCTTCTAAATAAGAGCCAATCGTAGATTGGTAAAGTCATTGCATCACTGCAGCTGCCATTAGAAGCTCTGGTTCCTATAGAAACTGTGCATGCACATTAGCTTGATCACGCCTAAAAAATGCAATTTTTTGTCATGATTTGAGTGTTTAGAAACAAAATTTATGAGACAGTTGTTTCAGATTTCATTGGTTATTTCAAATATTAATCGAAAGCTTGTCGAATTTGATGCTTCCCCATTCAAAGAGATAGGAGCTGCACTTGCATGCCCGAGAGGCTTTTCAAAGATGGCCGCAGAGTGAAATGGCTTGTCTTAAAGGGACTTTGTTATCGTGACGTCATGTGAAAATGCCGTACTGGATCAACTTGGTTGGTTGCAGATGCTAATGAGGTTGACATAACATGCTGACACTCATGCAGTGTTAATAGACCCAAAGCGCTCGCAGTAGAAACGAATGAGAACGATGAATCGCATATGCGTTTGAGCTAGTTGGCTCAGGTGATCTGAGATCAATTAGCATTTATTAATAAAATATGATCTATGGGACATCGACTGATCTCTTCTGTTCCTATGGAGGTGTATCTGCTTTCATTCGGCTAGATGAAAAGACCTTTGGCCTTAGGCTTGTTAGTTTAATGAGTCCTGTCAACTCTCATTAAGCCACAGACAGCGCAGGAAACCCTTTAATGCGCTCATCTGCGGTTATAGGCAAACTTCCTGCAGGTAATTCGGTTACGATTTCTTGAGATTAAATAATGCGGCACGCAGAGTTATAAATAGGCAAGGCTACCAAAACGAAGCGTTTCTCTTCATTTATGGACTTGTAAACAATACGTGTAAAAGATAAGATACGGAAAGATGCATTTTAGTCATTTACTGCAGCTAATGTAAAATGATAACTCTCGTTAAATATTTAATTAAATTCTTGGGTCTTTCAGATGTAATGATGATGGAATATTATTAGAAATCATTACTGTTCCTGGATAATGAATAATTCTGTGGGCGCCATGAATGCTTGATCTTTCAGTACGTACTGAGGGCTTTTAGAGTTCATATCTGTGAGTGTCATCAGTGAGGACGGACACTAATTGAAAGCTAAATGTCAGAGGAGAGCTGAGGGTGTAAACAGCACAAAGCCAGACAGTTACAGGTGCCCACTGAGTTGGCACAGGATACACAGCTGCTGCCACAAGATGAAATGTCAAGACTGGCACTCTGAAGGTGGTCTGTGGACCGCCTGACATAAAAGAACGTGAAAGTGCCTTGTCATGTTTCCTCCCTCTCATGCAGACTTCATAGTCAAGACTAGGCCAAAAAACACATTAGTTGGGTGACTGTTACTTAGTAGATATTAAGCAAGTTTCCTTGTTTTTAACTGTTGTACAATAGTAAAGATGTCATTCTGAATTACAACCATGTCTGTAGACAGCGTTTTAGAAATGCAGAGAAATTCAACTTGAAACGAAGCTTGAAAAAAGTTGTAAATGCATGACTACAACACACATTATCAGACATTAAATGTAATATCCTGACAACAAAAGTGTTCCTAAACTAATAAAATTAAATAAATAAAATGAAAAGTCTTTAAAATTAGAAAAGTTTAGGGTTTTTTTTTTTTTTTTTTAATAAATAAAATAAATAAATACTTTAATTTATGAAATGTCAAATGTGACAGTAAAAACAATTATAATATTACAATTTGTTCTCTTTTTTCAAATAAATTTTTTTAACTTGCTATTTATCAAAGAATCCTGAAAAACATGGTTTCCAAAAAGTATTAAACAGAACAACTATTTTCAACATTGATTTTGAAGTTTCTGGAGCAGCAAATCAACATATTAGAATGATTTCTGAAGGATCATGTGACACTGAAGACTGGAGTAATGATGCTGAAAATTCAGCTTTGACATTACAGTAATAAATGCATTCTAATAAAAAGTAGTTACATTTTAATAATATTTCACAACATTACTTTTGATCAAATAAATGCAGCCTTGGTGAGCATAAGAGACCAACTCAAAACTTTCTTTATTATTACTATTTTCTACACTTAAGAATAGTGTTAAAGTCATAAAAAGCATGAAATAGCATAAGTAGAAGTGTGTAAATTATGCCCTAATGACCAAAAAGTGTAATAGCCTAAATAAAAACATACAATGTTCAAATAATGTTAAACAACACCAGAGTTCCCATGAATGCTTAATAATGTAAAATACATATGATTTATATAGGGCGAGTTTTTTTTGCATTTCCAGATAGTTAATTTACCTTGTCTTCCTCCTTCCCCAGGTCTTTTTGTTATGAGTGGAGCCATCATTTATACAGTAATGAACACCGAGTGGGTCCCTGAGACAGAGTTCTATGGCTTTTCCTACATCTTGGCCTGGGTAGCCTTCCCTCTGGCGCTCATAAGCGGGTTAATCTACGTCATTTTGAGAAAACGAGAGTGAGGTGGCACCGCCCTCTTTTGGCCGCTACCTGGAAATACAGCTTTGAAGCCAAAGTATCGCACTGCATCCACAGAGAAGTGAAATCACGCAGTATCTTCACCCAGGGGTCAGTCAAAATCAACGCCACTGCCACCCCAAAAAGACATATTCAATACTGTCATCATTTGAAGATGTATATAGTATCTATGGTTTAAAACCTATTTATAACACTTTTTACATATATGTACATAGTATTTTATGTTTGCTCTGTTGACAAAGAACCTCTGAAGAGCTTTTCTTTTAGCTAATTAAGTGCCTAGAGTGTGTGTTTGTCGCAGAAACGTGCATCATTAGCCATAATCTGTGTTTGTGTCTTTTTTTTTTCTTTCCTTATACGGCCAAAATACTTATAAAAATGTATTTTAACCAAAGTGCATGTTTTCAATTATAGGGACAATGAAAGGAACTGTTTTCAATGAAGCTGCATTGAGAATTCATAGATAAAGTAACTTAAAGGGATAGTTCACCCAAAAATGAAAATTCTGTGATCATTTACTCACCCTCAAGTTTTTCCAAACCTGTATGAATTTCTTTCTTCTGCTGAACACAAAAGAAGATATTTTTCCAAAACTGTTTTTCCAAACAGTTTTCCCCATACTATGGGGATGAAAGAATATTCATTTTGGGTGAACTGTCCCTTTAAATAACAAGGTTAGACTGGCAGTGTTGAAAGTTTTTTTTTTTTTTTTTTTTTTTTTTTAAGTTTCTTTGTTTTCAAACAAAAAAAAAAAAAAATGGTGCTATGTATTTACCATTCCTTTCACTAATAGCCATTTAGCCTTTATTTAGAAGGACATAACATGACTGAAAGTCAAAATCAGAATGCCATTGAATATATTGTGCTTGTGCCTATAACACAATGCTGTATATACATTACTCACCAAAAAGGTTCATTTTATAATAAAACAAAGAAAATGTGTTCTGAGTAACACTGGGTTATTAGTTTAGTCTTGGGAGATTGTGATGGAGGAATTGTAGTAAAAACAGACCAGGAACTATTGATTTTAGTTGGATTTAGTTACTTTTAAAAGCAGTATTAGCAGCAGGATTTGAGAAAGGCAGTGATTCATTTAAACAGTAATGTTGCTTATATGCTGCATTCAAATCCAATTCAGATGTATAATGTTTGATGGGTTTAATCACATGTTGTCACAATCAACAGTTGAGGCAAACACCCTTCATATTCATATCAGATGAGCATAAAAATATAAAATAAAATGAAGGAACGTGAAATAATGGTAGCTTTTTCCAAGCATCAGAATGACAGCTCACAGTCCTCTTGTATATTGCGCAATATATCCAGAAAAAAGATTTGAAAAGCATTGAAGTGGCAGTTTTGTTGGGTGAGAAATGTGTTATGAACTGACCACGGATAACATGATGGTGGACACATCGTAACACCTGCATGCATTTGAAACCCTTTTCAATACTTGAAATATAACATGCTGCAATGTCTACCATCTTGAGATGCTTTGTTTCTACTCACAGTAATTCTCAACGTACTGTAATAGCATGTGATTGTATTAAAAGACTCATTACTTACAATGAAAGGCCCTATTCTGAGGACCATGTATTAGATTGCTTCTCCTGCAACACCAAAAACAATAAATGATGTTTTGTTATGATGAACATGTTGCCTGTTTTCATGGTTGTAGTGAATAGTGTTTATCTGATGAATGTCGGACTAAATCCCGTTCTGCTTTTTATTTTCTTTGACTGAACAAAAAACTTTTATGCTGCTGCAGAATAATTTATTTTAGCA
>NC_090239.1:7892156-7952156 GCF_024489055.1 Chanodichthys erythropterus
TTTATATGCAAACTAGATACTTTAAACTTCATGATTTAAAAACGCTCAAAACACATGCTCCTTCCTTTATTCATAAATTATAGATATAAACACCCAAAATGAATATTTAAGGGAATCAGATGATGTTGGGCTCTCTTGGGAATGTGTGTAAGGCAGACAAATTAATATTACCCATGTGTCTTATCTTATAATGATGGTAATTAATGAATGTGACCACAAATCCTGCAACTTAAGTCTGTCAGAATGATTTGCTGCACCCCGTCCCAGTTCCAAAAGTCCAAAACCTTATGAAGTTCTGGAAACGTATGTTACAGAGAAAATACTAATAGAAAAAAGAAGAAGAAAAAAAAAAAAACAGGTAATGAGGTAATGAAACCAAATTATATGCATATGTCCACATTTAACTTTTGTAAGAAACCTTAAAAGGAGGGAAGAAACAAGTTGAGAACCTAAGACTCAAAACAGTGCACAAACATCAGGATAGTAAACACACCCCGTCAGCTTTAAACAGCACAAGCTTTGTTTATGCCCCCAATGCCCCTCCTCTGTCGCCACCGTAATTGTTTACGTCCTCCGGGTCAAGAACGAGACTACAAAATAATGACATTATCCATCGTGTCCCTCTCACTCTCCTCTGCCCCCCTGCCCATGTCTCAACCCTTTAATTCTACCCACCCAATGTCATTAACGCCTCCGCTATCCATTCTCCAGTCTTCAGGGAGATAATATTCCTTAATTTCTGGAACACAATGGGAAAGGACGCAAACAGAAGGCCCACCTTAATCTATCAGGCCTCCTTCAGTGGCTCTGAAGCTCTCTCTGACAGGCATAGCATCGCTGGACCATGGACTGGGGGAAAAGAGAGACAATTAAACCTCATGAAATGCAAATAGGGCCTTTTTTAAGGCAAAGGAGGGGGTTATTTTCTGCCTGAAACCACCATCTGCTGGCTATCACCTGCACAAAGCATCATTGGGTTGGGAAATTTGTAGCTTTAATATTTTTTCATGTTAATTAAAAAAAGAAAGACTGTTAAGAGGGGGAATGGCTTACGAGAACACAGCTGGTTTCGATCAGAAGGAACGTTCAGCGGTTTGACCCCCTTTTTCACATGCACATGCAGTGTCCAAAATTTGTACCGATCTTCAAAATCAAAAAGTTTACACCAACCAAATGCATCATGTTTCCTTCTGGAGCATCAGTGAATGTTTTTTTTTTTTTATTATATTTTAGCATTGAAAAAGTAAATAAAGTAAATAGCCTCACACAAACACAAACAGCATATAGCCGATAGATAGATAAAAAGTCACAATTACCTAACAATTCTAACTTTTTTTTTTCCTCACAATTGCGAGTTTGCATCACACAATGACTTTTTTTCCTCTGAATTCTGAGATTTAACTCACAATTGCAAGTTAGAAAGTCAGAATTGTGTTATAAAGTCAGAATTGTGTATTATAAATTCTGAATTGTGTATTATAAAGTCAGAATTGCGAGTTATAAATTCAGAATTGTGTTTATAAAGTCAGAATAGCGAGTTATAAAGTCATAATTGTGTTATAAAGTCAGAATTGTGAGTTATAGTCATAATTGCGAGTTATAAAGTCATAATTGTGTATTATAAAGTCAGAATTGTGAGTTATAAAGTCATAATTGCGAGTTATAAAGTCAGAATTGTGTTATAAAGTCAGAATTGTGTTATAAAGTCATAATTGTGTTATAAAGTCAGAATTGTGAGTTAAAGTCATAATTGTGAGTTATAAAGTCAGAATTGTGTTATAAAGTCAGAATTGCGTATTATAAAGTCAGAATTGTGAGTTAAAGTCATAATTGTGAGTTATAAAGTCAGAATTGTGTTATAAAGTCAGAATTGTGAGTTATGAAGTCAGAATTGTGTTATAAAGTCAGAATTGTGTTATAAAGTCAGAATTGTGAGTTATAAAGTCATAATTGCGAGTTATAAAGTCAGAATTGTGTTATAAAGTCAGAATTGTGTTATAAAGTCATAATTGTGTTATAAAGTCAGAATTGTGAGTTATAAAGTCAAAATTGCGAGTAATAAAGTCAGAATTGTGTATTATAAAGTCAGAATTGTGTTATAAAGTCAGAATTGTGAGTTATAAAGTCATAACTGCGAGTTAAAGTCAGAATTGTGTTATAAGGTCAAAATTGTGTTATAAAGTCAGAATAGCGAGTTATAAAGTCAGAATTGTGTTATAAAGTCAGAATTGTGTTATAAAGTCAGAATTGTGAGTTAAAGTCATAATTGTGTTATAAAGTCAGAATTGTGTTATAAAGTCAGAATTGTGAGTTATAAAGTCATAACTGCGAGTTAAAGTCAGAATTGTGTTATAAGGTCAAAATTGCAAGTAATAAAGTTAGAATTGTGTGTTATAAAGTCAGAATTGTGCGTTATAAAGTCATAATTGCGAGTTAAAGTCAGAATTGTGTTATAAAGTCAAAATTGTGTTATAAAGTCAGAATAGCGAGTTATAAAGTCAGAATTGTGTTATAAAGTCAGAATTGTGTTATAAAGTCAGAATTGTGAGTTAAAGTCATAATTGTGTTATAAAGTCATAATTGTGTTATAAAGTCATAATTGTGAGTTATAAAGTCATAATTGCGAGTTATAAAGTCATAATTGTGTTATAAAGTCAAAATTGCGAGTAATAGTCAGAATTGTGTTATAAAGTCAGAATTGTGTATTATAAAGTCAAAATTGCGAGTAATAAAGTCAGAATTGTGTTATAAAGTCAAAATTGCGAGTAATAAAGTCAGATTTGTGTATTATAAAGTCATAATTGTGAGTTATAAAGTCATAATTGCGAGTTAAAGTCAGAATTGTGTTATAAAGTCAAAATTGCAAGTAATAAAGTTAGAATTGTGTTATAAAGTCAAAATTGCGAGTAATAAAGTCAGAATTGTGTATTATAAAGTCAGAATTGCGAGTTATAAAGTCAGAATTGCGAGTTATAAAGTCAGAATTGCAATTCTGACTTCTTGAAATTGCGAGTTATCATACAATTCTGACTTTATATAAAGACATAACCTCTTTATATAGAGATAAATTAAAAAGTTAATAAAGGTATAAAGTCAGAATTGTGAGATAATCTCGCAATTCTTTTTTCCTCACAATTGGACATTAACAAGCAATTTTGAGTTAAAGTGAACTTCGAGACATAAACTTGCGATTTGGAGAAAAAAGTCAGAATTGTGAGACTTGCAATTCTGACTTTTTTCTCACAATTGCGAGTTTATAACTCGCAATTCTGACTTTATAACTCGCAATTGTGAATTTATATCTTGCAACTGCGAGAATAAAAGAATCATGAGATAAAAAGTCGCAATTACCTTTTTTTATTTCAAGCAAGCTTCCATAAAGACACAACAGATGTTCTATTTAGTCCGTTTTTATGTCTTTGATTTGAATGTGATATGAACTCCCCAACTGGCAAATAACGCTTAATTTACTTGCCAAAATATCAGTTTATACTCACATTTTGGAACCTGCATGGTAACTTGAGCCAAAGGAAAAAAAAACAAAAAAAAAACACAAACATATAAATGCACACGCCAATGCATAAACTCATTTATATGCTTACAAACAATCTGGACAAACACCCCCTTGACCCTTCACACATGCACAAACTTCACCTTTCACTCACAAACACACACACACACACCATCTCCTATCAAAGGTGACCCTCGCACCATTGCCTCAGTCCCCGGCGGCTTCATAAATCCCGTAATATACGTGTGCTTGTTTAGAACCTGATCCCTCCTCACCCAGAGGTCATCCATGAGCTGTACCCCAGAAACACGTCTGGACGCAAGCCTTCCCCAGGGCACCGTTCCACCAGGGTCAGAATGGACCTGCTGTTTTATTTTCTCTCCTCCTCCGTCCGCTGCTGCAAACGTTCATTCTTCACAGTCACAAAAGGCCTTTCGCTCCAGAGGCCTCAGATTTGCCCCCCAATGGCCCGATCGCAGGGGTTTCAAGGTCAAGACCAGGCTGAAGGTCATCAAAGCCAGATCTGCCCTCTGCACTGGAGTCTGTCCATCATGATGTCCAGATGAAGGAAGCACTCGCCGCTTATGGAGCTTCAGACTAAATCAAACCCATTCAGTCCCATCTATCATACTCAATCATGCTAATGCATGAGAACAGACGATCTGGTCATAATAAAGGCTTTGAAAGGGGTGATGAGACAGACAATATATTTCCTCTGTTTAACACTCAAACTATGATGAATTAGGCAAAGTGACTTAAAGGAATAGTTCAACCAAAAATGAAGCTTTTGTGATCATTTATTCACCCTCATGTGTGTTGAAACCCATGCAGGAGCACAAAAGGACTCATTTAAAGCTGAATATCCATCAAAGTTTTTAATGAACAACAACTTAAATTCCATTCTTTTCCTTACATAAAGCTACACTGTAAAACCTGATACGTTACAGTAACTCAAACCATTTGAGGAAACCGATTGCTGTAAACCATTTAAGTTCTAAAACCAATAAGTATGAGTACTGTAAACTCATATACATTGAGTTACATTCACTTATATTTTAGTGTTGGCTTAGTCAATCATTAGAGTAAAGTCAACTTTTTAAGATTTTAAGTTTATTTTATTCATTCAGTTTGAATTCAGGTAACATCAGGTAATTCAGGTATCAGCTCCTGAGCAAAAACTAAAACTAGAGTCAAAACTCTTTTAGGCCTACATTCATTTTTATGTAAAACTGCCTAAGGATGACAAGCAGAGAACTTAAATGTGAAAAATAATGTGAACTCTTTTGTATAAAACTAAATTTTTATGATTTATTACCACATACTCGCATATACTGTACCAAAAATATAGCCCAGCATCTCCATAATAAGGCTGTATATTTTGTTTTCTGCAAGAGAAAGATTGTGGGTCAGAGTCTCTGCCCTGAGGTGTGAATAATGCCAGCCTGAACACACACGCCGTTGGGCACATGCCACTGAATCAGGCCAAAACATACCTTCACTATTGCTCTTGGATTTCAAAGCAAGCTGCAATGAGCTGGGAGAGATAGGAATCTCACTCTGCCATATGGAGCAAATCACACTGGAGCCATGCCAGCAAATTTATAGCC
This sequence comes from Chanodichthys erythropterus, assembly GCF_024489055.1. NCBI lineage: Eukaryota > Metazoa > Chordata > Actinopteri > Cypriniformes > Xenocyprididae > Chanodichthys > Chanodichthys erythropterus. Next base: position 7,897,275 of record NC_090239.1, read on the forward strand.
AACTAGAGACAAAACACAGGGTATTATGAGGACGTTGAATTAATAAAGACACACACAAGAGATCGTCTTGAAAACTCTCAGATACTCAAGACATTCCACAAGATATGAAAGATTTCGTGACCAACAACAAACATGTAACTGTTATATGCAACGGGATATAAAGATAACTTTTGAAATACTAATCAAAAGCATTTTTTAACCGATTGGAAGCCCGGCTTCATGTGATTATTGGGCGAGCCTTTGCAACAAACAGCCAGAAACTGTAATGAAATACATAACTGACAGTTTTTAATCACCGCTAGGCCTGTTTTATGTTAAATAAAGGTTTGCACTGTAAATAATTAAAAATAAATACAAATAAATAAATAAATACAAATACATTTTTTAAAATTAATACAATAAATAAATAAATAAAACTATTAAAAATAAATACAAATAAATGATTAAAAACATATACATATAGATAAGAAATAAATAAGAAATAAAAATAAATACATACATACATACATACATGTTTTCTGGTACACATTTCTAAAAATCAATCAGATGAATTTACTTGAGAAGTAACACTGCATAAATAGCCATTACTTGTTTTCATAGATTGCATCTTAAATATTGTATCTTAAATAAAAAATGTATTTTACTGCCCTAGACATTTTTTATACTCAAAATATATTTAAAAAAAAATCTCCTAGTGCAGTATAAAATACTGAAAACAAGTTCTAACATCTCCTGCAGTGTTGCTTCTCAAGCAAACAGATCTTATTTCAAAGGTTTTAAAATATTTTAACTAAAAAATAAGAAAAATATTTACAAAGAATAAAATTTTGGTGGGTCTCTAATAAGATGCACTGCCCCCAACTGGTCAGCTCAGTGAACTTCAATTTAACTGCATTGTTCTATACTGTAATTTATTATAAACAACCCAGCAGAAATGACTTAGAAATTACTTCCATATCCACAGGCCTCCTGAAAGATATCTCTGATTTATTCCTGGCATTAAATGCCCATGTGTGCAAATAATTATGGTAATTTTCATTTGAAAAACAGTACTAAGGACTTAGATAAGAAAAATGACAGGTTCAGACTCAATGGGAAGATGATGTGGGAGAGAGAGAGAGAGAGAAAGAAAGGGAGAGAAAAAGAAAAGAAGGAGGTGAAAGGTCAGGGTTAATGTAAGCATGATTAGTAAACCTAATTATTCAACCTCAGTTTGAGCTCTTATGGCCCTGAAAAAGCCAATCACCATTAATCTAGAAGCCGCAGAGAGCAATCGCAGCAGCAGAGATTAATGCAGTAATCGGAGCACGATACCTCCTATTCATCATATCCATCACAGCCACGCTGATACTGCCAGCACTTGACACTGCGTGAGGAGGGTAAACAGCACGGCAACGGCAACAAACATATTTCAAATGCATCACAAGAAACACTTTTAAACAAAACAAGTGTATGGCATAGATTTGAGACAAAACGCATTGTGTCTGTAACATGGATTGCATTTTAATATAATTACAAATTAATAATAATAATAATATAAAATAAGTGAAATATTGAATAATATATTTATAAAATAATATCAAGTAATGCTCCACACTATGTATGACTCTGTAAATATGTATTAGGTGTTATGGTCATTAGGGTCGCATTCGCACTGTTAACTAACTATTAACTACGACTTTTGCCTCAATAAACTTAATTACTGCTAATTATATAAGTAATTACTGCTTTATAAGTACTAATAAACAGCTAATATCCTAGTAATACACATGCTAATAAGCAACTAGTTAATAGTGAGAACTGGACCCTAAACTAAAGTGTTACCGGTTTTATGTTACAGTAATTATACAGAAAAATAAAAGCGTGACCAATTCCTTTAAACAATTTATCTCTGTGGTATCTACCTTAAAAGGTAAAGGTCAATGTGCAAGCCAACATTTACACACTTTTCTCTCCTATGTCTGGATAATGTTCACACTGTCGGTATTCTCACACTTCAGAGCAGTTCTTGAAGAATTCTGGGTGTCCTTTCTCTGCCCTCTGACCCCAGCTCAGTTTTTTCTCCAACAATCAAAGGCCATATGGTAAACATATTTCCCTGCTTCATTGGGTTTTACTGCACTTGCTACAAGAATGAAGGAGGCTGTGTCAGGTTCATGAGGGTAAACGATACAGTCAGCCATTAAAGAGCTTTTATTTCTGTTAGTGCAGACGGAACGGCTCTCGGGGACCATTCAAACCCGGCCGTCAAATTATACAGGAACAACATGACCACAGAACACTTCTCCTGCGGGCCGGCCTTAGAGGACTATTAGGCCAGTGGCTGACCATATTATTGACCTAGCACTAGTTTGGATATTAAACAGTAAGAGCTCATAAAGCAGCCCTTTTGAAAATGTTTAATAAAATACTTGTTTGCTTCAGGCATAAACAACATTTTGGTGTGTGTTCAAGCAGCATGAAATGAATATTCCAGTTTCAGTCAAATTAAGCTCGACCTACAGCATTTGTGGCATAATATTGATTATCACAAAAATTAATTTCTACTTCTAAAAAAGCAAGATTCCAGTGAGGCATTTACAAGTGAATTGGGCCAATATATAAACATCAACCCCTTCAGACCTTGCGTCCATTGGAATGGACATCACATGGATTTTGGTTTAAACCAATAAGATTTGATGTTTTTATAATATAAGTACTGCCTGGTCACTGATTAGTCCCTGATCTACCAATCACAATGAAAGAATGACCCATAACTTAATCTGATTGTGCTTCAGACATCACAAAAGACAGACATGGCTAACCAACTAGACAGGAGGATGAGGAGGAGCTCCTTTTTTATCTTTTATATGAAGATCTATGTTCATGGCATCATCAACTTGCACCTATTATAATCTTAATAATAAAGTGATAATATTCAAAGTTCATTTGAAAATCTTTCAGAGCTGAAGAACACAGGATTTTTTTGAAGTTTGATGTCCATCACAATGGACATTAGGTCTTAATCAAATAAAATTTTATTTAATTTTTTTCTGATTTTGTCTGATTTTTGTTGTGATCATAAGCTGTCATTCAGTTTTTCATTAGTTTTAGTGAAAAACAGAAATAGCAAATGTGAAATGAGTGCATAAACTGCAACACACACACACAAAATCACACACACACGTGCACACACGCGCGCACACACACATACTGATGCCCTGATGCTATATGCATACAATCATATATTTATCAAAAACTTGTCTTTAAATTGTCTTTCTAAATGTTTCGTTAGCATGTTGCTAATGTACTGTTAAATGTGGTTAAAGTTACCATTGTTTCTTACTGTATTCACGGAGACAAGAGCCGTCGCTATTTTCATTTTTAAACACTTGCAGTCTGTATAATTCATAAACGCAACTTCATTCTTTATAAATCTCTCCAACAGTGTAGCATTAGCCATTAGCCACAGAGCATAGCCTCAAATTCATTCAGAATCAAATGTAAACATCCAAATAAATACTGTACTTACGCGATTAGACATGCTGCATGATGAACACTTTGTAAAGATCCATTTTGAGGGTTATATTAGCTGTGTGAACTTTGTTTATGCTGTTAAAGGCAAGCGCAAGCTCCTTGGGCGGGGGGTGTGAGCATTTAAAGGGGCCGCAGCATGAATCGGTGCATAATTAATGATGCCCCAAAATAGGCAGTTAAAAAAATTAATAAAAAAAATCTAAGGGGTATTTTGAGCTGAAACTTCACAGACACATTCAGGGGACACCTTAGACTTATATTATATCTTGTAAAAAAAACATTCGATGGCACCTTTAATGTGATTATTATAGTGTAAATCACTTTCTAATTAACCATTTCTGTGTAAAGTTACATCCCATTTTTACAACTTTGTTGACTATGACTATTTTCTTTAACTTTCTAAAACAGGTTTACATCTCAAATAATACACAAGTTTTAACATAATAATTAAAATGCTTTTATAAAATTATATTCACATTCCTGCTTTAAAATCATCCCAAAGTTGGCATCATTCACTTCTATTGTAAGTGCCTCACTGATTTTATTATTATTATTTTTTTTAATTAATGTTATTATGTTCAAAGAAAACGAGGAATGAGTCAACATTATTTTTGTGGTAATCAACAATCAGTTGAACCAGGAATTTTCTATTAAAGTCACAATTCAATTTCAATTTCAGTCTCACATTGATAAAACTCATCCTGAATGTAAGCCGCTTTGGATAAAAGTGCCAGTCAATTAAATAAATCAAATGAAATTGCTTATTACATTCATGACAGTTTCCAATTACATGTTGATAATATTGATTATTCTACTATCAAGAGAATCGTTCCCTTTTTTAAGTGGGTTAGACATCAAATAGCCATTATGTTTCTGGTAAACATTAGAGCTTAATTATATTACTCTGAGAGCAGTTGATGTTTTGAGTGCCAGAATATTGGCAACTTGCTCCCCTGCTGTTTTCTTTCTAAGTATTTCTGTCCAGTTTTTGGTCAGTATACATCCCTCGATGGTCAGGACAAGGAAAAGAACTTGCAATTCAATCCACCAGCAATGTCATGCCATATAGTTCAGTCTGTAATATAGAGTCTTGGGTTGGACCTTTCTGTTTCAGTTCATAACGGTGAGCTATAACTCACACGGATAGACCCCTGCACCCAAGCACTGACCCGCATCTGGACAGCATCTGGGGTCGGAGCGGTCAGCCCAACAAGTGCTGAACCATCTGTGCTGGGTCCCGCTCGCCCTCTAAACCTAAAGTACAGGTCAAGTAAAATGGAGGGAGGAAAGACATATAAAAAATGGAAAATGCAGAGATGGGAGAAGAGCAGAGTGGGTTTATAAATGGATTCTGAGGCAGTTAGCCTTTGATAGTGTGATGTCCAATGGCACTTGAAAGAGTAAAAAACATCATACGGACAAAGTGTATAATTGTATTTAAAGGGGCGAAAAAAAAAAAAAAAAAAAAAAAGGTACCCCCATGAGGCAAGGACACTTAAAAGAGGTGCAGAACCAGGCCCTGAGGTCCGAAACCTGTGCACAGGATGAGGCCGATCACTATAGGAAGTAAACAACCACATGGCACCAGAGGGAAATGTTTAACTCTGGAGTGGGGGATGAAAGAGAGGGTATGAAAAGAACGAGAGGCGTTAATCAAAAGACAAGGATGTTTCATCCATGATAGGAGGAGGATATAGGAACTGGGAAGAGATAATTGATAACAGATCGGCCCAGGGGCTGACTCAGGTGCAGATAGGACACACCAGGATGTTGCTTCTCATGCTAATTCAGAGGAAGGCATATAAAATTTTGCAGATGGCATTGTCTCCAGAAGGACTTTTAATTATTCTAATGTAAATTTAATGACCAGACTACACATTACAACTTATAATAAAATTAAGTAATCTGTTAAAGTCAGCAGGGGAGTAAAAGCCAAGAAATTGGTACAAATGCTTTTTCATTTTCATATTTAATGCTTTACAATGCAAGATGAATGTGTTGCTAATATGCATAAACGCTAGCGTACACAAATACGAAATAACTAAATTACTCTCTCATACAGAATGTGTTTGTAATGTTAATTTAATGACCAGAAGACACACTACAACTAATAATAAAATTTGGTAATCTGTTAACATCAGCAAGGGGGATAATAAGGCAGAAATTAGTGCAAATGCTTTTCAGTTTTCATAATCAGTGGAGTATGATCAAAGGTAAATATGTTCTGCTATTTATAAACAATTATTTTTGTGCATAAAAAAGCATGAACTAAGTTATTTTCATATGAAATGGGCTTGTAATGTAAATGTAATGACTAGACAGAAGAACGCTAAATCCTATAGTAAAATTATGAAATTTAGCAGGGGGTTAATAGGCTGAAATTAGTGGAAATGCTTTTCATTTTACATGACAGAACATCTTGGTAATTACACAACTAAATATATAATATATATATATATATATATATATATATATATATATATATATATATTTTTTTTTTTATATATATATTTAGTTGTGTAATTACCATGGCTTAAAATTAACCCAAAATAGGTTGGAAATTTAAAAAATTAGACACATAATTACTAGAGGCAACATTAATAATCAAAAGTTGAACAAGTAATAAGCAATTTAATAAATGTTTATTATTAAATTACTATTTATAGAACTTATAAACGTTAATTTCTTAAACATATTCATAAATGTTAATTTCCAACCTATTTTGGGTTCATTTTAAACAATAGTTCAGTTAAATAAAACTATCCAGCAGTTTGGTCAAACATTTAACCTAACTGCTGGGTCAAAAATAACCCAATTGCTGGGTTTGTCCATATTTAACCCAACCTGGGTTGTTTTTAAAGGTGCCCACGAACGTTTTTTTACAAGATGTAATATAAGTCTAAGGTGTCTCCTGAATGTGTCTGTGAAGTTTCAGCTCAAAATACCCCATAGATTTTTTTTTATAAATTTTTTTAACTGCCTATTTTGGGGCACCATTAACTATGCACTGATTTCACTCGACGCCGCCCCTTTAAGACGCGAGCTTCCTGCCACACGCAATAATAACCAACTGCAGAACCGCAGAACCATACGTCATGACAGTCTGAGGACGACAGCGCCAGACTAACAGCCTGAGGGCGGAAGTGGGCGGAGTAATGAGTCTCAGGTTGGATGTGGGCGGAGTTAGCGACAAACAAGCAAACAATCATGGCGGAAGAAGAGAACATGGTAAAAAGTTTCTTTGTGTTGTGCTTTTAATCGATCACGTTTATGTGTTGTGTATTTATTCGATCGTTAACACTTAACATGACTCAAATATTTTGTAAATGGGCTTCAAAGTCACTTTATCACGTCTTTTGATATTTTACAAATCGTCTCGCATTGCTTGCGCCCAGGTGAAAAAATACTATAATTTATAGTAAATACTATAGTGTTTTTGAACCATACTATAGTACTATAAGTACTTGAATTAATTTATTGTGGTAATTCTATAGTTGCTGTGATAATATAACGGCTATAATAATATAAACAAATTACTTTACCCAATATTGTACTAAGTTTTCTACAATTTTATTGTATATTATACTACAATATACACTACAGTTTACTGTAGTAAAAACTAAAGTATACTATTTATACTATTTATTACAGTTTATCAGTTCACTATAGTGTATTCACTATAGTCAGTATTATAGTATTCTGTAGCATTCATTAGTGTTGTAAATACAGTATGGTTCAAAAACACTATAGTATTTTTTCACCCGGGTGTTTACATATTTATGGTTTGTGATTTTACTTGTTGTTGGTACTGTACTTTATTTAATTGGTTACATTTTACAATACTGATCAGTGTTTTTGTGGATTTTAGAGGCATATTAGTATTGGGAGATGCTCTGCTTTACTTCATTTACAGCGATGCAAAACGTGCTGCAACAATTTCCACTGTCCAGTGCTCTTAAACCGACCAGACGGCACAGGTTGAATGCACAGCTTCAAATTCACTTCAAAAAGGATTTGTTCATGGAGGTATGAACGTTTCTTTTGTATTCTGAATTTAAAATGTTGTTTTTGCAATGCAGTAAGTAGTAATTTTGACTTTAGAAGAATGAAACTTGTTTCTTTTATGCAATTTTTATGGTTATATATTTAAGTTTTTCTTTGATTTTGCAATGCAGTAAATTGACAAGCAGTCTCACCCCAGGACAAGAGAAGCTGATCAAAAACAAGGTTAGTTTCATAAGACTTTCATAAACACATAAGCTACTTATACAGATGGTGTGTTGTTATATCTGTCAAAACTTTTCAGGAATAACTTAATAATATTCTATTGTTTTAGAACAGTTGACCGGCTGTGTGGGATCTTCATGTTAATGGTAAGAAAAAAAAAAAGGAAAAGTTAAACGTTTTTAAAAATGTATGAACTTCTTTTTTCATTAGAATGAAAAACATATATGAGGGCTTTTCATACTTTAAATAGTTAACCCTGGGTGATTGTTAGCACCAGGTAAACAGAATCCTGGGTTATCTTGATTCACGTTTCACACTGATCATCATTTACCTGGGGTTAACAATTAATACTGAGTATTCATATGCAGCGTTTCACACTGTACATCACTAAACCCTGGTTAACATCCTTATTTGCAGTGTCAGTGTCACTAATAGGATGAACAAAGCACACAATATGTTTTCATAAATGCTCAGGCATTGCACATCCTCATTACATATAGTCAACTTCACTATTTAAGTTTATCCTGAATGAACATTTCAGACTATAAAAGAATTAAACAGTATTTTCTGCACTGCAATTGTTGCATTTTCTGTCAGCATTTGTTTTTTTTTTTCTTTCCAATGCTGAATTTTATATTTATATACAATGCACAGTGTTTCTGTGACTGTCAAAAGCATGTCAATATACAAGCAATATGTGGAGCTTCAGTATATATATATATATATATATATATATATATATATATATATATATATATATATATATATATATATATATATATATACTGAACATAACTGATTAATTTCATTGGTGTGATGGTATGATTTACTATTTATTATATATGTTCTTCAATATATAAACATGAGAAAAACAGAATGTCAAAACTTTATTATACATGCTGTGCTGCATCCTGACTACAACACAAAGTATTGTTAAATACACTTTTAACATCTCATCCCATTTGTTTGTACCCTTCTCTCATGAAGGAGCCGTGGATCACAGAAGACTTCTGCGCTGCACAACAACCAAAGGTCTTCAAGGGTTTAGTGGAAGAGCTGTGCTTTCTGATATTGAAAGAGGAAGACCAGGAACAAGCCCTTCTTCAACTTCCACAGGCTGAAACAGATGATGACAGACAACTGGCCAAAGAGCCTTTAGTGTTTTGCTTTCAAATTAAGGATGATATGGCAATTTTTCTTAATGAGTGTCTGGACAAAAACATTTCTTTTTTCAGATTTAATTTGTCATCATGTACCTGCTGTTCATTCTACACTCAATTTGGTTTGATTTTGTATTTATTTTAGAGCAAAGCACAGCTAGTGGCTATATAATGCTTTTGCTCTTACATTTTAGTACATTTTATTAAAATTAAATAAATATCTTTTGTGTTTTGTTTTTGGGTTTGATGGATCTGAATGTACTTAATTCACGCATTCTAGTGTACAACCGTGTAATGCGCATTATATATTATGAAAAACAATGATTCATTCTGAAATGCTTAAGTAAAATATTTTATGACAAATTAATAAATGTTTATCATTTTTAGTGTTTAAGCTTTGTGTTCAATTTATATTCAGTTAATCATTTAAGACATAAAACAAATTTATGAACTTTTAAAATAATTAAAGGTTACAAGGGGGTTTTAATACACACATAGGATATATATATATATATATATATATATATATATATATATATATATGTATGTATATATATCGTAACGTGTTTGTGTATATGATTAAGCAATTAACACAATGCGAATCTATCTATATCTATAATTTCAGTTAGATCGTTTTAATACAATATTTCACATTAACATGGTTTTAAACTTTAAAAAGCTCCAAATGGAGCGATGCCTACGGAGATAAATTGGCTCCGCCCACTTCCGCCCTCAGGCTGTTAGTCTGGCGCTGTCGTCCTCAGACTGTCATGACGTATGGTTCTGCGGTTCTGCAGTTAGTCCTATCTCGCCACACGAGCTGTCAACTATATTACAGCGCATTTACAAAGTTCACACAGCTAATATAACCCTCAAATGGATCTTTACAAGATGTTCGTCATGCATGCTCTATGCATGCTTCAAATTATGTGAGTAAAGTATTTATTTTGATGTTAAAAGTTTAATTCTGAGTGAATCTGAGGCTGTGCTCCGTGGCTAACGGCTAATCCTACACTGTAGGAGAGATTTATAAAGAATGAAGTTGTGTTGATACATTATACAGACTGCAAGTGTTTAAAAAATGAAAATAACGACAGTCTTGTCTCCGTGAATACAGTAAGAAACGATGGTAACTTTAACCGCATTTAACAGTACATTCAACATGCTAAGTAAACATTTAGAAAGACAATTTACAAATATCACTAAAAATATCATGATATCATGGATCATGTCAGTTATTATTGCTCCATCTGCCATTTTTCGCTGTTATTCTTGCTTACCTAGTCTGATGATTCGGCTGTGTGCAGATCCAGACGTTAACTGGCTGCCCTTGTGTAATGCCTTTGATAATTGTTGGGAACGTGGGCTGGCATTATGCAAATATTGGGGCGTACACCCCGTAACGTAACAGTCGGTGTTATGTTGAGATTCGCCTGTTCTTCGGAGGTCGTTTAAACAAATGAGATTTATATAAGGAGGAGGAAACAATGGAGTTTGAGACTCACTGTATGTCTTTTCCATGTACTGAACTCTTGTTATTTAACTATGCCAGGGTAAATTAAATTTTTGAGTCAAGGGCACCTTTTAACATTTAGAATTTTTTAGACTATATATATATATATATATATATATATATATATATATATATATATATATATATAAATGAGCAATATCACACTCGTAGCCGTGCGATATGGCTGTATATCAGCACGCTGTGATTCGTCCGGCCTCGTGCCGTAGCGTGCTGATATACAGCCATATCGCACGGCTACGAGTGTGATATTGCGTTTATACAACAGTTCGACGGCACGAGTGTGTAAATAAATAAGAACCACAACGGAGTGTCTTTAAAACCCTCTTTTGTGCAGCACTACTTCCTTCCGCCACGGATTCAAATTTCAATTTGACAGTTGGACCAAGCCTCCGTTACTAATTCTAAAACGTCACTTCAGAACTAGTAACGAAGGAACGTTTCAAAACTCAAGTTGTCAGTTGAACCAAGCCTCTGTTGCCAACTCTAAAATGTCACTTTAGAACTAGTAACGAAGGAACGTTGAGTCACTTCATTGAAACACATTGAATTTTCTACAGTATTAGAGAGAGAGAGAGAGAGAGAGAGAGAGAGAGAGAGAGAGAGAGAGAGTAGGCTATTACCTGTGTCTGGTATATTGCATTACATTCATTCTTCAAGTCGATGTCCATAATATTACATCCTTTATACAAATCCGTTTGAATGTCCGCTGAGGAAAGCGATCTTTGTATTTGTCCTTTTTTCAGCTTTGGGAATTTTCCATCCATAACACCACAGCGCTAAAACAACTTCCTTTTGCAAATTTCCTTTCAATTTAAAAGTCTCTTGTGACTCACTTCTCCTGTAAAGTGTTGCCGCCATCTAATGGCGTATTAATGTAATGTTCACTCAATCCATATTACTTAATGGACATATTTATATAAAATAATATTTATTGAACAACATATAAGCACAACTGTACAGTTCAGTCAAACAAACATAAAGCACTAATTATTAAAAAAAAATAGGTCACCATTTACGCTGGTATGTGGGTTTTACAAATATTTAACGAATGAAAAGGATTTTAAAGAGCTTGTGACAAAACCTCAAACTGTCAATCAAGCCTCATTAATCCGCCTCACCCATGGCTCTGGCCTCACCTCATGAATGAAGTGCGCACGCAGTTTGGACATCTCCTCTGTGCAATGCAAAGGTAAATAAAAGATCTGATGTTTGAAAAAAAAAAATTGTAAAGCGTTTTCTTTACTCAAAAAAACATATGTTTATAAAATTTAATGTTTTACGTATTTGAAGCGGAGAAGAGTCTGACATGTCCCGTCTAGTTGTAGCCAATGTGCTATATTAGGATATAACGTAACGTTTATTATTATCAAATTTAATATAGCACAATTCGACTTGCTCTGGAACAAATAATAGATTATTAAGACCAAAGACTGCCTGTTCTATGTACTCAAATTGAATTATGTCTCGTGTTTAACCACTATAAGAGCCAGCGGCAAATCCCAGAGGCACTGGCCGAGATTAAGCTGTTCTCGGCAGTTACAGAAGCACTGAACGGCCGCTGACGCACTCGAGCTCGCATCTCCGAAAACGTCAAAACAAATTGTAAAATAGGCGCTGTTATTAAATATGAGTCACATATTTCAGGTCTAAACAACTACATTCTTGCCCAAAAAACTATTAAAACTACAGTTTGTGGTACAAGAAGTAGTATTTGTAAAAATTACGGTTGATTTGATCGGCTGCCATGACGGTCACTTCAAGCGGAGTGATACAAACGGTGAAAAGGCAGTAGGAGTGCTGTTATCACTGAAATATCGCATGGCTATCAGCCAATCAGATTCGAGAACCAGACAGAAATGTTTATATAATATATATATATATACACACACACACACACACACATAAACACACATATATGCATATACTGTGTATACACTCTAAAAAATGCGGGGTTAAAAACAACCCAAGTTGGGTTGAAAATGGACAAACCCAGCAATTGGGTTGTTTTAACCCAGCGGCAGGGTTAAATGTTTGCCCAACCTGCTGGGTAGTTTTATTTAACTCAATTATTGTTTAAAAATTACTGTATTGCTTAATTAAAATTAACCCAAAAGTATGTTGGAAATGAACATTTATTAATGTTCAATGAATAATTATTAAACAATAAACATTTATTAAATTGCTTATTAATACATTTATATTAATAAACTATTAAATTTATATTAATAAAATATTAAAGCTTATTAATAAACATTCACATTTTGTCTATTATTCTTGTCTCTAATTGCATCTGGTTTTTAATTTCCCAACTATTTTGGGTTAATTTTAAGCTATCCATATAGCAATTTTTAAACAATAGTTGGTTTAAATAAACCTACCCAGCAGGTTGGGCAAACATTTAACCCAACCGCTGGGTTAAAACAACCCAATTGCTAGAGTGTATATAGTATTGTATATATATACACTGTGCGGTGAAAAGATATATTATATATATATATATATATATATATATATTATATGCATCTAAACTATGCATTTTTGTTGAAATGCATAAACACTTACTTTAGTAAACACACACTGAATAACTACATTTTATGAACCGTTACAGCAAACAAATAAACACACACATATACACCTCCCATCTGTCAGTGCAGTGACTTTGCAAGCGCAGTTAGTGGCCCATCAGTGTGGCTCTCCATCAGAAACCAGCAGCTGTATGCAGCAACAGAGAAACATTGACAAACAGAAGGAGGAGGAGGAATTGGAAGTGACGAAGAACGCTATCGCTCTTCTGAACGGGATGTAACAGAAGAGGCAAGCCGCTGGAGACAGCTGGCAGGAGGACCGTCTGGCATACAGAATGAATATCTCTGGAGATGTGTCTTGGGGTTTAAATCACACTACAGGGTTCTACAGGCTTTCAGACGAGGCATTCCGTGTGGTGAGGAGCTGATGACTGATATTATAAGGGTCATGAACCATAGAGAAATAACTGGGACTGTAAACTCAAGGACAGCAGGAAGACCTCACATCGTTAAAAGCATCTTTGATTGAGCACCTAGAGCTGTGCAGAGGATTCATTCCCTCCCTCGATTCATCCAGAATCACAGGAAGAACCGTCCAGTTAATGCGTAACCTATACTATTGACTGTATTCATATGAACTCACTGTCAATCTGGCAACATCTCATTGAGTTTAAACTGATGATGTAACAGGATTGATCTATTGACAGGCTATCCATTACATGTTTAGTGACCTTTATTTGGCATGAGGAGCTCTTTACAAATCACTTATATGGAACTGGACAGTTTTTAGATTTTGTGTTTATAGGGTTGTTAATCAATTTAAAAAAAAAAAAATCTTTATAAATCTATCTTTATATATTGATCCATATCCATATATCAATCTATCCATCTTTTTCTCCATCCATCCATCCATCCACCTACCCATCTATCTATCTATCTGTTCACAATCACTCATAGCCTAGATACACAAAATATATACAGAAAAAATGCCATCAATCTCTAAATAAACATGTTTAACTGACAACCTTAGGTTTTTACTTCATATACAACAAGAAAAGAAAAACAAATAGGAAGGAAAAAAGGAACAAACAAAGGAAAAGGGAAAAGAAAAAAGAAAAGGTATGTATGAAAGGACACTGAATCAAAGCTCAATGCACACACACAAACACAATCCATCAGATAAAGACAAGGACTCTCTTCCGCCTGAGGCCAAGAGACCCAGGTGACATCCTTACACACACTTTCTCTTCCTCTCTGCATTGATTGTGCTCTGGGATGCTGGCGAGCCCTTATCGGCCATTTAAGAGTGCCAGGGGGTCTGATGAACTGGCATTTCCCGCCTCTTTATATGCTAATGCTCCTGTTTATGAAGTTGTCCTCTCCCTGATTCGTAACAGCTTGTTGTAGCCGTGGGGGAAGCTTTGTTCACCCTGTATTTGTCTGTGGGGTCTTCCTGATGTGATGGAGATGGTCTCCAGAAGGCAGGTGCACTGTGGGTCATTTGAGAAGCTCTGGGCTGGACCTCAGCACTGGCTACCAGCTGTTCTTCCCTCAACTGAGGTGTCATGACCCCTTGATAATGACTATAAAGTAATGAGCTCTCCTTGTAATTACACCGACTTTCACTGTGTGACCTGTCTGGGGACAGTGTGAAACCTGCAGAGACTTTTTCAGGAACGCTTTAGGGCATCTAAGCACATACATAAAAAGGTATAATGTTTTAATTAGCAAACCTGTAACCAGAGCTTGAAATGGGCCGATACGCATACGTACCGGCACTTTTTTTTTCTACTTCAAGCACTGCCAATCTCAATCATAGCTGAAAAAGACCATTTACAGCCAATACAGGCAATTTACCATAGGAAAATTATGGTTTATAAAGCTGTTTTTTTGTTATTGAGGTTGAGCCAAAAACCTAGGACTACTTCGCCAAAGTTGGTTTTTGAAATAATCTCCAATATTTGTCAAAAAAACACTTTGATGGACAGTGGCGGTCCTAGAGGGAAAGTTGCTCAGAATGAGTTCTACCATGTGGTACGAATGTTGTGGGCATGTGCGAGAAACGTAAAGCTGGCCGATTTCTTTCGAAATTCTCACAGACCTCTAGGGCCGTGAGTTAAACAGGCCCAGCAAGTTTCTTTCATTCCGATCGGCCTCCGCTAACCTTGTCTGATAGCTGCTCAAGTTTCATTGGCCGATGACAGACATGTTTTTTGAGATGCACTTATATCCTCAAAGACAATCATTGTGCCTTGGACAAAGAAAATGCATGCCAATTTTCAAGTCAGTCGGACTAACGGTGACGTAGTGATAGCCATTTTCATGTTTTTTTTCCCCCCTCTTATAGTGGCCAGTCACCTCGTCTTTTTCACGCGATCACGGAATGGATTTTTACATAGGTGTACTGAGTTTGGCGAAAAAATCTCATTCTGTTCACAAGTTATAGTCATTTTAGTAAAAGTGGCTGTGCTCACTTCGAACGTTTTGGCGACCCTTGGGAACCGTGAATCAAAATTTCAACATTTTTCTGATAATTAATGACAATCACACTCTAGAGATAATCTTGTAGCACTGGTTTGGTTCTGATTGGGCCAAAAACCTACAACTAATTCGCAAAAGTTTGTTTTTTAAAAAATCCAAAATACCTGAACATGTCGCCAAACGACAAGCAAATCTGAGGCATGCATTTTGTCCATCTTGAGCCAAGGATTCCAAATATATAAGATTGAGCCTACGTCTAACGGTTAAGGAGTTATGAGCGATTTCGTACTTTTCACTGTTGTAGGTGGTATGAGTACTACCAGCCTTCAAAGTTTCAAGTCTTTACGACTTACGGTTTGGTCTACCCAGTCACTTTTAGGGGAGAATGCAGATCCTTGGAAATTTTAACAATTACAATATAAGGTTTCAGAGCTACGCGCTTGAACCCCTAAATATTGAGTAAAATCTGAGTAGACATCAAAAGGCATTAAGAAAACTGTCATTTGCATTAATGAATTTGCAATTCAGTCTTCTGACTAATATAGCAGCATATGCATAATTTCTGTAAATAAAGTAATGAAACATTTTGTTGAAATAATATTTCAATAGGTTAGGCAAAATATAAAACAAATCAACAACTCAGATTTGTAGTTAATATAATAACATTATTGTCAGCACTTTCACACCATAGATCTCAGAAAGGCCACTTGTATATAGATGAAAAATGTTTAGATTCAATCTTCTAAAGGATCTCATGTTGAGTAAAATGTATAGGCATTAGAACTTCACTTAAGAATGAAGACATTCAAATGTTAATGAAAGACTCTTGAAAAGAGAAAGGAATCCTTTTCTTTGAGTGTTCTCATGTACTGTAATCTTAGACGGCCTCTTGAGATTGAGCTAACTTTCCATTGTACAACCCTCAACAATGAGCTAAATCTCTTTTTAAGGTCCAGTCGAGTTACTCATTAACTGAGTAATGACTTGCTGTAAAAACTCATTGTCTCAAAGACTATATGAAGAAAAGATTCAGAGGCAGAGGAGAGGAAGGAGGAGGGTGATTAATTTCAATAGAACCCTTTCGAAAGAGAGAATTACCTTCATATGGTGAAGAGGAGGGCTTCCCATTGGCCTGCTTATGCACTGCAAACCTCAGCCCTTCATTACAGCTGGCAACAGTGAGAAAAGAGAACAATCGGCCTGATACCCAATTCTGGAGGAAGAAAGGCCCATTCTTCCGGCCTGAACCTGGTGTGAAGTAACCAGGCTTTCACTGCTCTGGTTATTGCAGGGCGAGGGTTACACGGACACAATGAGATTTACTATCGTCAGTCACAGAAGCCATCAGAAACCTTTGCAGGCCCAATTACAAGAAAATAGAAGATAATGGGGGATTGATTGCTGCTAATGGATTTATTCTTTGGCTAATGTGCCTCAATAACAGTTTTTTATAACCTCTTTCCATTCAAGTCTGGTCTGCACCTCTCATCATGAAACACAACGAATGAGTTCTTTTGTATGTCATAAATCAAACATCATCAAGCTCATTGAATCTCTCCAACTCACTGTCCATTGTGGTCTGGTGTGCAATACACTTTTGTTTCACTGGGATGTTGCATTAATGCTTTCAAAATGGATCTTGAACCACAACTTCCCCCTCGCTGCTCACTGACCTCCTAGAAGCAAAGCTAAATTAGACCTCACTGAAGGTAGCAGATGTCTGCAGCGGTTGAAGCACCTATGAACTATACTGCACAATGTGTCTGTTGGATGCTAACGGTCATTACCGTTAGCCACAGGAAACAGCAGCAGTCCAGATCACATGGATAAGCGTCCACATTCCTGCTTGGAACAGCATCAGTGCTAACAATGGCACGCAATGACGCGTTCATTAAAATGCTGGAAACTTGGCACGATGAGAAACAAGAACAATAAGTGTCTCTCTCAGAGAACTGAAAGTCACGGCAAAAAATAAAATGAGCCACCTGCACTAGCAAGTGGTTTTTTAGTACAAAAGGGAAGTATTCCATCCTTGAATAACTTTGTGAAAGTCCTACATCTGAACCGTAAAATTCATTCCACTCAATACATCTGTGGATCCAGGGTCCAGTTTCATTCAGAAGATTCAGAAATTAACAAAAAATGCACATAGTAATTTAAATATGCTAAATTAGATTAGCTCAGACCAATTTTTAACATTTTTCACTGTTTGATTTTATGAAAATCAATTAAAAAAATAAAAACTAAATATATAAAGCAAGCAAGCATTACTTTACAAGAAATAATGTAGCTATATATATATGGAAATTAGATTTTCAGCATGAGAAATTGAGGGTGACACAGAGCTAATAAATGACCCTGTGGAACTGAGACAAACCCCATTATAAAATGTTATTGAGGCTGGAAAATGCAACTTAATCCTTTTTTGAAGAGGTGGATCAGGTCCGACACAAACACACACACACATATGTCTATTCCCTCCTCCTTGCATCCTGAATCCTACTTTGAAACAATCCTCCATAAACCTGGTGCAGTTTTACACTCCAGTACACTTGAAAACCCAGTGTTGCAGTACCCAGAGAGCTTAACCTGGGGACAATGACAACAATAACCACCAGACTTCCACCTATACCACCACCACAGAGGAAGGGATGGCCCTGCATTCACGCCGCTGTGAACTCTGTTTCTTATTTGAGAGCTCAAAGAGTGACGGGGCTCTCACCGCACCCCCAAAACTCTCAGTACCTCCCCCCTCTAACGCCCATCAAGAGCTTGGCTACCATTGTCCTATTGTGTCCCGAGTGATGGTTTCAATAGGTCCATACTAGAGGAGAAAAGTGGCAGGGAAAGGAACCTTAGAAGAAGGCTAGGCTTGATTGGCAAGTTCACTCTCCTACCTGTCAAGAGTATGGATAAACAACAAGACTAGTTTTAAATGGGATAGTGCTGAAAGAGAGAGCGCAGGCTGAACCATTGATGCTTAAAGGAAAAGTTTACTCTATGAAATCCATAATTAAAGTATAAAATAACTGGTTTTTATTTTAATATATTTTAAATTGTGATTCATTCCTACGGAAGAGGATTAGGGCCAAGCAATAATAAAAAATAAAACCAGCTCGAGATTAAAGTTGTTAAATTTCGAGAAAAAAAGTTGAGATAAAATGTTGAGAATAAACTCGTTAAATTACGAGAAAAAACATTCAATTTCGAGGAAAAAGTTGAGATAAAATGTTAAGATAAACTCGTTAAATTACGAGAAAAAAGTCGCTAAATTACGAGAACAAATTCGTTAAATTATGAGAAAAATGTTGTGAAATTTCGAGAAAAAAGTCAAGATAAAATGTTGAGAATTAAGTCATTAAATTATGAGAAAAGAGTTGTTAAATTACAAGAACAAATTCGTTAAATTACTAATTTGTTCTCATAATTTAACAACTTTTTTCTCGTAATTTAATGACTTAATTCTCAACATTTTATCTTGACTTTTTTCTTGAAATTTAATGACATTTTTCTCATAATTTAATGACTTTATTCTCAACTTTTTATCTCAACTTTTTTCTCGAAATTTAACATTTTTCTCATAATTTAGCGAATTTGTTCTCGTACTTTAACAACTTTTTTCTTGTAATTTAATGACTTTATTCTCATAATTTAATGACTTTATTTTCAAAAAAATTATTTCGACTTTTTTCTCGAAATTTAACAACTTTAATCTCGAGATGGTTTTATTTTTTTATTATTGCTTGGCCCTAATCCTCTTCCGTACATTCCTGTGATGGCAAAGCAGAATTTTCAGCAGCCATAGACCTTAATCAGGCTAGCACCATATTTAAGTTTTGACAGTTTCTATAGTTCAATAGATTGCACTGTTGTTTAACAACTTAAAAAAAAAAAAAAGTTCAGTAGACAAAAAAATCCAAAATATACAGTGCTTGCCATTGTAAAGTCTATCCATCACAGCCTCGTTTTCATCTGCATTAAATTCAATATGGTGTCTAACCTGACTAAGGTCTATTACTTCATGTGTCTTCAGTGTAGTGTTGTCATTGTAGCCAATCATAGACATATCTGATGAGCACGCGTGAACACAATGGCCATTCAGAGGTGTTTACGAATCTGCTCAACAGCGCTCAAAGGGTCACATTTTAAAAATTTCAGGACCGACTTGGAATTGAAATCGGTACTTTTGAAAAACAATACACTACAGTGTCACATGATCCTTCATGATTCTAATGTTTCACAATATTATTCCAAACTTTTTATCAGTAGTATGTACTTACTAGTAGTTTGGTGTTCCACTGATAAAATATCAGTAATATTAGTAACAATGACAGATTTATATTTATATATATATATTATATATATATATATATATATATATATATATATATATATATATATATATATATATACACAAATCTCACCCATTGTGGTTATCTGTGTCAATCATTGCAATTTCAAGAGTGAATTCCACATTTACCGTATATGCGGATGTCACTCCCAAAACTTTGCAGCGTGTAGCGGTTGGTCCTCTTAGCAGCATGAAAAATAAAAATTGTATTTAAATTCTGAATTGTTTATATACAGCAAAGAAAGTGCGCAAAGAGCAGCCTTTATAATCACTAAAAAGCTGTCACTCATTTCAGTTTATCGCAATCTCACAAAGTTCCGTTATAATCAACAAATCTCTCTACACTGCATAATGAATGTCTTATTTACATCATGTCTACACTTTGTTATAATGAGATGAGCTTGCATAACTCAGCACTGAACAAACTGTGGTGTTTTGAGCGGTGAGTGGCTTCTAACTAACCTAAACGCCTCCGATTGGCCATTGCGTTCAAGAAATCAACAGATATGTCTGTGATTGGCTACACTGCTCAACGCTGCAAAAACATTGTAAAAAGAAACCTTTGAAACTCTCCTGAGCACAAACACAAATACGCAATATTCTATTTTGACAGCCTCAACTGAGGGTGCTCTTGCCTTTCTTTGAGGGTGCTTAGCACCCTCTAGTACCAGACCTGAAGTGACTGCGCGGAGACTGCCATCCTGAAAAGATTTAATTTAATAACAACATAAATAATAGAGATCATGATAAAAAAATATTCTACACTATTGCATTTATCCCTGATTTGGACAAGCAGCATCAATTAGGCCCACTTGTCTCAGCACTGGCTAATTGACAAATGCAGAGAGGAGTTAATATTTACCCTGGCTAATGAATCCCTGTAGCAGTGGTGAGGTGGTGCGCGGTCTGTGATTCTGTGCTAATTTTGCAGCACTGAGTGCATTTGTCCTCCATTAGATGCTGTTGAAACATTAGGGCTCATTAGAGCTCACAGGCAAGTGTACTAAAGATGTGCCCAGACTGATAAGATATTAGCATTGCACTCTCTGGCTGCTATACACAATGGGTGCAAATGTGGTTTGGAAAAATGCCAGAAGCCACATTACTTTCCAATGCAATCTAGCTGATGAACGCTTTACCTCACCCCATGGTGCAGTGAGAATGATACCAAGGCCCTTTAAAAGCAAGTCAGTCCACTTGGTGGCCACACGATTTTCCCTCAGAAATTGCTAGTAATACAAACAATTACAAAGAAACAGCAAGTAACACACTGAATTAAATGTGAAATTTTAAAGTAGAAAAACTTAAATAGTTCTTCTTGTTTAAAACGTACTTCAATAATAGACTTCTAATAGTACAGCTCCTGAATAGAAAACGACTCAAATTTGCAATATGTTTTAAACAAAATGCCAGGTGATGGTTCTATCAAAAAGGTAATTGGCTCTTTATATGCAAAAGAGAATTTCCTTTTATATAGCTGCCATATTACAATTTATCCAGGTCCTACCTTATATAGAGTCTCTGAACAGTATATACAATGAATTAACTAAATAGTTTTTACCAACTAATATCTATTCCTGTTGCTCTTAGTCACAACGACATCCCAAAGGATGATGTCTGAACATAAAATGTCTCCTTCCAATTAATTGCTGTCTATTTAATTAGGTCAATATTTAATTCAGAATTTTAACAACACTCAATTAAGCTCCATGTTAATTAGAATCTTGGATTACACTCATTTAATGAGCCAAGTATTCAAAGCTATAATTAGGGCATCAATTTTACGAATACAAAAATGATCACGCTCTATAAAGATTGAGAACAAAACCTGACAATTAGGATACACCTTTTTCTCATTTAAATACAAACTAATATCTGTAGAAAACATTAGAAATTAACACAGCATAATGGCTTCTTTATACAAAAAAAAAATATATATCTGCTCTCTCATCTCGTCTAAAAAAAAAAAAAAAAAATGGGGGAGAGATACATGTGTGGTTGAATTATAATGACTGCAAGAGTTTTCTAAATCGTTTATCTTTTGCCAGGGAAAAAAGCATGAAATATGATAATAGCAACAAGATACTTTGCCTATTCAGTTCCAATTGCAAAGACAGCCTTTTAAACCTCTCCAATACAGATTAAAACCCCTGTCATGTTTGAGTAAAGTGTGATATGGTTCATGAATTTCATTTAAAACGATATGTAGTATTTGACATAATCGAGTGGATCTCTGATTAGCTTCAGCCTCCTAGTGTGAGTGAAATGAGCCCTCCGCACCATTCTCGCTACATACTGTTTCGATGAAAGCCAGCATTTAAATAATACCACTCTCACCTGAAGAGTGTTTGCCAATCTTAGGACTATCTGAGGGGAGAGCTTCATTTGAAAATATATGTCTTTTGATGCAGCGATGCTGATGACATTTTGCTTCGTATTGAAAGAAAAACAACAAAATCAACCACACAGCAGGGATTTCTGCTCGAAAGAGACAGAAGATGAATCGGGAGAAGCTCAACTACTTAATAAAATAAAAAAAGACCTCAATTGCCCTCTTAAAAATAAAGGTGCCAAAAGGTGGTTTTTGCAGTAATGCCATAAGAACCATTTGGGTTCCCCAAAGAACCTTTCAGTGAGCAGTTCTTAAAAGAACTTTTTTTTTTCTTAGTGTGAAGAACATTTTAACAATCTAAAGAACCTTTTCCACCATGAAGAACCATTTGATGAAAGGAAAGGTTCCATGGATGTTAAAGATCCATCAACGCCAAAAAATAACCTTTTTTGTAAGAGTGTAGGGCAAACAGCATATTTAAAGGGGACCTATTATGTTCCTTTTCATGTAATATAAGTCTCTGGTGTCCCCAGAATGTGTCTATGAACTTTCAGCTCAAAATACCCCAAAGAAATACCTCAAATTTGCCCCTATTTGGGTGTGAGCAAAAACACACTGTTTTTGTGTTTGTCCCTTTAAATACAAATGAGCTGCTGCTCTCAGCCCCCTTTCCAAGAGAGGGTGGCGCTTCGGTTGCTCAACAACAACAAAGCTGGAGAATCTCACGCAGCCAAAATGAGGATTGTCAGTAACGGTGTTCAGCCTTACATTGTTCAAACTGGAGTCGGACACTGATGGAGAGACTCAGGAAGAAGTTACAACTTATAGAATGCAACTGGATGTTTCTGAATGGTTAGTGGATAAATTTATGTAGTTGCTGTGGAGTTGATTCAACTCATCGACTAGCATGTGACGTCATGTTAATCTTTTGTGCAAATCCAGCGTTGAATTATAGGAAAAGTGATTTCTGTAAAAGAAAATATCTCCCTTTGCATGGAACTTTGAGCGTCGTAAATTTGCAGATGTTTTTTATCCTCAAACAGCAACATTACACACTAACTACTTTAAAAATTAAAAATCAATCAATATGAAAATGAATAAAGTGACTAAAACAAAGTGGTGAGAAATAAATGTACAGTTGGTTCAATGAAATGTTTTGTCTTTAAGTCACACATTATTTCCATTATTTTTTTTTTTGTGCACTGGAAATGTCTTGGAAAGAAATTTCACTGACTGAATCGACACAAAAGTACACAACTGTACAACCTACTCAACAGAATCCCAGCTTTATTTTCAAATGAAAAATGGCATTTACTCTGACTCTGATGTCCATGCAACGTCCATGACATCTTCAACATGCATACACACTGCGTGATAAAGCGACTGTCACAGAAAGAACTGATAACAAACCCAATTTGAACACTGATGACTATGTGGGTGTATCACCAAACAGGACCAGCAAACAGCAAGTGACCTTTGTAAAAGGTTTTTTTTTTTTTTAGGGTCAGGGGTCATCTATGCTACACCATGACTACTAATAAGCCAGGGACTCCAGAGATATGTGGAGGTACCTCCACCGTCACCCCACATTCCCTTGTCCCCGTTCACACACCCCAGTTATCTCCTGAATGCCTGATGCATCTGGGTCTGTCGGGCTCAGGCCAGTTTGAAGGGATTTGAGAGGACAGATTGCTAATCCGAACTTTGAACATGAGGCGAAGGCTTTGAGGGGAGGTCTCCGGCGTTGTGGGCTTTCGGCCTTTTCTTATGGAAATGCTGCCTGAGCAGCCAGAACAGCGATGAAAATGCCACAGGGCTTATCACAACATGACAGCCCCACCGACAGAGACCACGGGAAGAGACTGACAGATCAGCCGGTGCTAAGGACGGCCATCGCTATGTGACGGGTATCATCTTTATTATGATGTGTGCTCGTGACCAGTGTGTAAAGAAGAGAGAGAAAGAGATGAAAGAAATGTTAAAGTAAAGCGTTCTGTCAGTTATTAGGAAAAGAGATTCATTTCTATAATGAGGGTCATCTCCTTCTATTCAAAGTAAATGGGTAGCTCGACACACAAATCTTTGAGTGATGAACATAAATGTCAGAACTTCTAAATAAATGACATTAAGAATTAAATGTTTTCTTCAAATAATCTTTGAAACAGTGGATCAATCCCTGCAATGGATACCCAATGGATTAGAAGATGGCATTTCTTTTCAGACCATCCGGTTGTTGTTACCTACTTTGTTTTCATTCTGCACATAACCATTTACAGCTTTACTCAATCAACTGCACTCATTTCTCCAAACTAACCTGGATGGATAGTTTACCCAAAAAGGAAAAATATTATACTCACACTCATTCCAAACCCGTAAGCATTTCTTTTTATATCACAAAAGAAGATATTTTGAAAAATTAATCAGAGCTGTTTTGTCCATATAATGGAAATGGGGATCAACAGTGTTTAAGACCCCAATGACTTTCATCATATGGACAGAAATAGTTTGTGAACTGCATTATTTTTTTGGACAATCGGACACAACAGACAACCCAGCCTTATGTGTCATTAAAGAACATGCAATAAATACAAATATAGTCCTTCAAAAACCCTCTTCCAAATGTGTCAGAGCACATGTGATTGTATATCAGCTGGTATGGACATATGGACGAGTGTCTGTTAGAGGTCTGAGAGTACAATCTGTGAGCTAAACCCATCTGGTTAGAGATGGGTGCTACACGTATGTTTGACGTCAAGTATGTGAGGCACAGAACACAGAAGGACCACAGGAAAAAGCCTGCATAATGACCTCATTTTAAATTACCAATATGAGACTCGACAAGAACACAAACTTCTTAAAAAAGGCCTAATCTTAAAGATTAGCGAATTGAGAGGATAAACAGACAAAAAGTCAAATCGGGAAATAATCAATTAAGCCTCAGATTAAGAAAGATTAAGATGTACGAAATTCTTGATATCTAGCCTGCAGTGCGTAAAAGAAGAGCAGTGCATAGAAGAAGACAGCAGCTACGTTTCTATCAAAAACTAATAAATTATAGTTTTTTATTTAAAATAAAAGCGATTACAAAGGAAATGTTTACTGTTCATGTTTTTTTTTATTGTATGGAAAAAATCCCACTTAAAAAAAACAGACCGCCATTACATCTTTCCTCTCGCGCACCCCCTGGTGGCAGCTCGCGTACCCCTGGGGGTGCGCACACCACACTTTGGGAATCCCTGTCCTAAGGAATCAACATTAGTTAGAAATAGACATGTTATGGACAACTATGTTATGGAAGAAACAATCACCAATTTACCCACCCTCATGTCGATTCAAACCTGTATGGCAGTTTCTTTTGTGACAAACACACACACACACACAATTTTGTTGTGGAACCCAATCTTTGTGTTTTGGAGAAAAAAAGTCATATAGGTTTGAACAATGTCAGGGTGAGTAAATGATGACAGAATTTTCATTTTTGGGATATCCTTACATTACCGAGTTCATATCTATTGCTCACACTAATGTTCAATAAACAGACCAAATTTGGTAATCAAAGAGCAAAGGCATGTCAAAACTATTTTCTAGATATATTGGGGTTGCTGTGGATGGCACGGGGCCAGATAAGTCCTTTTCGCACTCAGCAATAGACATGTACAGAGCCAACGAGGCAAACGCTCACATGCATAAGTGTTAAACAGCATCCAGTGTTGCCATTTTGAGCTGTCTAGTGTCTTTTAGACTTTGTAAGGCTTTCTAATGCATGCAGTGTAGAAAACATTAGGGGGCCATTTACACAACAGCATTTTCAACTAAAAATGGAAAACTTTTTATGCCTTTCAGCCGTTCATTTACATGACAACGGCATTTTGGGGGCCTGAAAACACCAACTTTTGTGAAAAAAAAAGTGAACTTTCAGTCTACAGACACATATCCTGTGTCCCAATGTCCATACTATCCATCCTAAACAGTATGTGAGATTAAAATAAGTGTGTCCCAAAGCATAGTATGTTGAAAAGAGTATGCCAAAAGTCCCTGGATGGTCTACTATTTCCGGTAGATTTTCGAAGTGTGGATCCGTGCACACTATAAAAGACATGAAAACATGAAAGACCCGCGACTGCAGATCAACGTGCTGCATTTCTCTCTGATACGGTAGGAAATTAACTAAATGAAATGTGGAGGATGTAAGATGATTGACAGGCCAGTTTACGGTGACAGGATGCGTCAGAGAGAAAAGACGCAATTGTATGACGTGATAGTATGCCCCAAGGCTTGTCTACTCTTTTGCTCCACACTCAAAAGTAAGTACTTTTTGTTCACAAAAAGAGTACATACTTTTAGGGCGTAGAATAAGTAGGCGAATTGGGATGCAGCAATAGTTTTTATTTACAAAGTTACACCGCCAACTACTGGCCAGACATGCACAATTCAGCGTTTTTAATCGTTTTCATGGATCCCTGTGAATGGGGACTGTTTTAACAGTGTTGTAATCTACTCTATACTGTATCCGTGCTCTATACTATATTTTAATACAATATAGAGCTGAATGTCCAATAAAGATTGTCAAATTTACATATTTTCTGTCAGACATTGGAAAGAGTATGATATAGTGACTGACAACATGTTAACCAGCAATCCAAAAAGTCGCTAGATTTGTTGCTAGTCACTTTAAGAAAAAAAAAAGAGTCACTAAAGGGGTCAGAAAAGTCACTAATCTAGCGCCAAAGTCGCCAAGTTGGCAACACTGTCACTAGCAGGTGCTGAACTTTGACTACAGTATCCAACAGCATCAGTACACAGATCATAAGAGCATCACAAGGGCTTCAAATTGCAGAGATGACTTGACAAACTAATAATAAATGAATAAAATATGAAAGAAATTGTGCAGTGTGCATTCAGATTGTTTATGCCATTTAAGGTACATTCAATAGTACACAGTAACTTTTCCTGCATGTAGGCATATGCATGTTACAGTTTAGATTCATCGTCGTTCCTACCTAATGTGGTGATGATGGTTTGACTTAACCTCCTCCCACTGTACCACATGCCTCAGCCTTAATGACAGACCATTATCAGCCTGAGATTGCAGCAGGGGAAATAAGCTTCATACTGCCTCAGCATCCAAGAATAACTACTCAATGCAGGATATCTCGAAGAGCGAGAGGGAGAGATTAGGCATCCTATAACTGGAGCGAGCGCTCATGACTGTGGAATGGTATGTCAGTGCCAGCGTGACTAAGTCTATGCAGTCATGGCTATATTTATATGAATAAAGGCATACAATGAAGTATGACACAGATAATTTATGACAGATTATTCATAAACATGGATGAATAATGATCTGAAACGCAGTCAAGCCTTTTGATGCTTTTATTTTTGTACTGACGTCAACAGAGGTTAACTATACAAGTTTCTATACCATGTTGAAGTCCATATAATCTCCTTTTCAGAATTAATTACGGATCGGATCGGCAACAGTTATTTTAGTTAGAAAAGAACAGCGCAGTAACAAAACTTAGTTATCTACAGATGCCTACAACAAAACAGATGTTAGAGGCAATGTGAAAGCACTGGGTTGTAAAGTCAAGTACAAGAACGACGCTGTGAAAACACCATTACTGCAGTGTGGTTCTTCAATTTAAACACTGATGTTCTATGTCTGAGTGCTTTCTCCCTCACTTTTGGTTGTTCTCCAATTTGCTAACAAAAAAGGCACTTTCTAGCACAATCTGACTTAATGTTGATTCTTCAATTCTATTAAAGTTTATCCTCAACTCCTTAATCCATTACAGAGTTGAAAAAGTTTTCCTATTAAACGATTATTTGCTCTGAGAGTTTTTTCCATCTGAAATTTGCATTACCATTGAGTTAACAAGAAAAAAAGATGATGTATTTGTCTTTCGTTCTTGATTTTAAACACCAACCAAAAGGCACATGCACTCATATGCATTCCAATGCGCTTACTAATCCATTACTAATGTAAATGATCAGAACTAGACATAATACGGTTTATGAATTTATTGCCCACACACAATAACAACCAAAAAAAAAGGGAAAAGTTTGATGAATATTGCTCTATCGTTCACCGGTAAATCAATTATATGCTAATTTAAATGCCTGGCTGCAAGTGCAATCTCTCTTTGACTGCATGCATTATGAAATTAGGAAACAGATTCCTATGTTCTGATGTTATTACGCAGAAATGTCAGCTATCGAAAGCTGTAGACTGTAACAAGGAAAACAGGTGTCGCTGTCAAGACCAGTTTCAGCAAAGAAACCCTGAGCGTGCCATGTATGTGAGCGACGTAGAAAAATAGATTGAGATTTACTGTTTATTTGTCAGAGCTCCAGTTCCTGTCTGTATGCATCTGTAGACTCATTAATCATCATGTCCCAAACACACACACACACACACACACACACACACACACACACACACACACACACACACACACAAACAAACTAAGGAAGAAGTTGTTGCAGCAACGCATTCTGGTGCCACTTAGTATGACAAACTCACACACACTGGCACCGGTGACTCAAACAGGCCCAATGTGTTCTCCAAATATGCCCACCCTGCCATAATCACCCTGTACCAGCTGCCATATGGGCTTCCAGAAACTTCTACATCACCCACAGTTCTATTAGGCCACCAGCCACCAAATTTACAGTGGCATATGGGGTCCAGAGGGATTAATTAACTTCAGGAAAGACCACCTCCACACTCACAAGCTCATGACTATCCCTATCGGCATCTTAGGATCCTTTTCGACTGACCCACCCGGATCTGTGCAATACTGCCGGCCCATCAATCATTAACTGACCAACGTCTTTCATCTCCGCTGTGTAACATAAACATGGGTGCAATTTGCTTCGCTGTTCTTGTGGGTGCCCCTTTCCTGTTTCATTAGAGTTGATTTTCTATGGTGCCACCTCCTATAGATATCATGCAGATACATGGAGGAAGAAAGAGAGGGTGACATAGAAAGGCAAGGAAAGGGGTCCAGGGTGACTGGCAAGCAGGTGTGACAATATGCAACTGGGTGGGGTAAGGGGTTATAGAGAGACGATCTGGGACATGGCCAGTGTTCCCATGAAATCCCAGTTGTGGGGTCCCCTTTGTGCATTTGTACTTCATTAATCAATGTCACAGCTTCCATGGTCCTCAGACGCCCATAATGGCCATAAGAGTTCGAAATACATCAATGTTTTACAATGATGCATTTTGAATATCATTGGTGCAACAAATTATCTCTAAATTACACATGTGTGTGGCCATATTTGAGCACAGTAGCTGTACTCAGTTTTAGTATGTCTTTTTTTTTTTAACTGGTTAAAGTAATTTGCAGTATTGGCATTGTTGTCCAAAAAGTATCTATACGTCCTTAACTAGAAGCAAAAATGTGTACGATTTTTTTGCCGAGAATACTGGGAATTACTGAAAAATTATTACCCCAAGATATTTCCAACTCATAATGTCTTATTTTGATTAAACATGATAAAATTATTATGGATATATTTATTTTAGAATTTTATATTATCAACAATATTATTTAATTGTTCATTTATTATTTATATTATATATATATATATATATATATATATATATATATATATATATATATATATATATATATATATATATAAATATAAAATAAATATATCCATAAGACATTGAGTTGGAAATGTCTTAGGGTAATAATGTTTCAGTAATTGTTTTTAACCCAGCATTTTTTAGAGTGTGTATATATATATATATATATATATATATATATATATATATATATATATATATATATATATATATATATATATATATATATATATATATATATATATATATATATTTATTTATATATATATATATATATATATATATATAAAATAAATTTTCACACATATATACATTTTTATCAATCAGTTTTTTTTTTTTTTTTTTAAATTTTCCACCTACAGAGAAAACTCATATCAAATCAACTTTTGTCGCGCACTGATGGACACTTCAGAAGGCATCTAACAATAGAAATAAATAAACTTAGCTAGGCCTCTAAACATCTTATGCCTTCACAGAGACATCTCAGAACATGAAGCAAATTTCAGATACCCGTATTTTCTTCACAAATCATAACTACAAAATCTGACTAAAAAAGCCAAGATCAAATCAACCTGCATCATGCAAATTACAACAGTAAATATAAATGGTACCACCTTACAGGTTCTATACTTTAACATTAGTTAATGCATTAAGTACTGTATCATAAACTAACAATTAATTTGTGTCAATGTTTTAATGTTATGTTATTTAACATTCAATGTTGTACTGTATAGAAACTAACATTAAAGGGTTAGTTCACCCAAAAATGAAAATTCTGTTATTAATTACACACCCTGTTATTCCAAACCTATAAAACCTTCGTTCATCTTCGGAACACAAATGAAGATATTTCTGATAAAATCCGAGAGGTTTCTGACTCTTCCATAGACAGCAATTTAATTACCACATTCAAGGTCCAGAAAAGTAGAAAAACATTGTTAAAATAGTCCAGATGACTACAGTGGTTCAATCTTAATTTTATGAAGAGACGAGAATACTTTACTGATGTCTTTTCTGGGCCTTGAAAGTGGTTATTAAATTGCTGTCTATGGAGAGAATCAGAGAGCTCTCGGATTTCATCAGAAATATCTTATTTTGTGTTCCAAAGATGAACGAACGTCTTACAGGATTGGAACGACATGAGGGTGAGTAATTGATGATAGAAATTTCATTTTGGGTGAACTAACCCTTTAACCATGAAGTCAAGTCACCTTTATTCATATAGTGCTTTATACAAAACAGATTGTTTCAAAGCAACTTTAGAGTGATAACAGGAAAATGATTCGATGATGCAAACAGAGTTCATTTTGGCTGTAAAGTAGCTCTAAAAAGACAATAGTGTCATTGTTCAGCTGAAGTTAGTTGAGTGTTGATTCAGTTCCATTGTAAGGATCAGCAATTATTAAATTCGTTCATTTCATCTATAAAGTAGCTCTGCAGAAAAACACTGATGTCATCCTCCAGCTCAGTTTAGTTCTCATTCAATAGTGTCAGTACAGTCAAATCAATAATAGTGTTGAATATTAATTGTCCCCAGCAAAGCAGGCCATAGGCGACAGTGGCAAGGAACCCAAACTCCATCAGGTGACAGAATGGAGAAAAAAACCTATGGAGAAAGTTGGGGGACCAGTCCTCCTTTGGACAACATACAAACATGATTATGATTCAGGCTGCATCACAAGTCAGAAATCAGATTGTGGGTCAGTAGCATTTCATCCAGTTCCTTCTGCTTAAAGATTGGATTCATCACACCAATATGGAGACAAAGATTGTTGTAGATGAACTGCAACTACTATGCTAATGTCAACGTAGCACAACCTTATTGTAAAGTGTTGCCATATAAACTTTGCAAGGACACAAAGAACAAATGGTGCCATCGCTGAGACAGATCAGAACATGCTGCAAAGTTCACTTCTTATTCAATTAGAATGGATGAAGCTGGCCTGCTTTCTAGAAATCTGGTTGCTGTTTTGATGAGGCTCTTTGGAAAACATTTTCCATGATGTGTTATTTTGCGATGCTCATTTCGGGTGAAATTTGAGTGGGTTGATGAGGGTGACATGAGGAGAGTGCGGTCACATGAAAATACTCGAATGTTCTTGAATGATTTTAATGATGCAGTCATTCAATGAACGTATGGAACGGTTAAAAACTGGGGTTTCTTAAAAGGAACCAGAAAGATTTTGTGCAATGCATATGTCCCAGCGCAGCCTGGGAATCTGAGCAGGAATTTGCCCAGCCAATCTCTAACAATTTGAATGACCTTTTGAGTTGGGTATTGTGTTTTATTTGAACGTTATATGTCAGTGATTGCATGAAGTCAGTTTCGGTAAATGTCACCAAATCGCTTTGAAATGAGGACCAAAAATATGAACTCACACAAATACAATTACTCTTCCACATGATTGATCAAGCAGAAGGCCGTGCACCTTTGCAAATACAAGATCAAATCACACCAGCAGGAACGGCTGCATGTCTATAATTTACGCCCCATTTGTTATGATACGAGTTCAAAGTCTGGTGGGGGTTGGTTTGGGGCTTTGGGAACCCCCGTGAGGACAGCGCCCCGAGACCTTGCAATCCACTCCCCGAGGCTCTCTTTGACCCGTCCCAGGGGCTAAAAAAATCAGACAGCACCCAGGTTTGGACACACCAGCCCGAATGCCTGGCAGACAGAGGATAGATCAGTCACACTCGTCCCCTGTGGCTAACGTTGATCCGAGCCTTAACCCTGATTTCTTAGTTTATCAGCTCTTATTTTCCATAATAAAGGGAACTGCACTAGCCCCTTTGTGCCACTAGGGGGAGTCTATCCCACAGAGTTCCCTACAGCTCTTTAAATGTCTTTCTCCTGCTAACTTCAAAATGCTTGGTCTACACAAGCTGGAAAACAAGAAGTGAAGTACAGCATGGGCTACAATTTTGAAACCATGGCACAGAAACCACATTAATCAGTGACTTGGATTTGCATCAGTTTTCATCTGGTGTGTTAAAAGCAGAACTGATAAATATGTTCTATGGGCCTGATGACCACCCTAGTTCATCTGGACCCACCCAGAGGAAAATGGCAGCAGTTCAAGTGCTGAAACATGGAAATTTACACACACAACACAATGTGCTGAATAAAGGGTGTCAATTGCTTTCATTCACTGTTAGCCCTGTATTCAAGGGTGTGTATAGAGATTTATGTTAGTGGATGTTCCATGTTCATTGTATTTCAATCAATACATCCAAAAGAGGATTATTATATGCAAACACAACCACATAAATGCTTTATCAACTTTGGGCATTTTTATGTCACAAGATTTTTATTAAAAGAAACAAAACAACAACAACAAAAACAAAAATTAAACCAGGCTTCAACCTTTTTTGTGATATGAAGGTCATATTAAACCTCCTTTGGAAACTTTAATATGTATTCATCATTTATTTATTTATTTTTTTGCTACTTTTAAGTATTTATTACCAATCAAGCAGTAATTCTGTAAATTACTAAAAGTTTGAAAAAAGTGCAGTATTTAATAATGTGTATTTATGATTACATAAAAAATGCTAGCAATGTATTAGCCAGTCAAAGGGGTCAGCCATTTTATTAAATAAAATAAAATAAAATAAATAATATCATTTCAGTCAATCAAAGTTCTGCAAGTTCTACAAGATGCCCATAGTTGAACACCCAAATTTGTAAAAAAAATATATATATATATATTAAATATAACATCAAGGTTGGGTTTACAAAAATAAATGCAAGTGAGCAAAACATGGCCATTTTGATCTGAGCATCTCCTGCATGTCAGGACTTGAGATCTTACAGAGAAAAACAAAATGAAAAGAAAGGCAAATGTAGCAGACTTCATAACAAAACACACCAACACATCCAGTAGAGGTTTAACAGTGATGTGAGCCAGCAAGTATTTGCATAGTGTCAACAAGCAAGGACAAACTGCTGTCTTCCTCCCTAATTACTGCTGCCAAATTTGTGTGACATGATGTGGGATAAGTTTCGTGACAAGCCTTGAGATCAGAATCATTTGTTTGAACATCAAAAGGCTACACCTGTCAGATGAATAACTTGAAGAGTTCTTTCTTGGCACCAACTAAAAACAGGGGTTTGTGACAAGATATAAAGACATAATAAAAGGTTTTGAATTGGTAGTTTCTAAATATTTCATTGAACAATCTGAATGCACATTTGCTCAGCCAGTACTGCCTGATTCTATACGGTTGTTAAGTCTGACATCACGCGGCAGCGCTTCCGGGTCCTAACGCTCTATTTCATACCATAAGAAAACAACAAATGGTGCTACTATACACACACGATGTGGTGTAATACTACAGAAAAAAATATAATCATAACCCTTATATCTTCATACCAAAATTCCATATGGCCAGACAATGATTCATCTTTTATAAATCGTTAAAATATTAATGTCTGTGACGCTGTGAGCACAGAGACTGTTGTGTAGACTGTAAGTATTTAAAATGTTTAACTTTTTTAAATGATTGATGTTTAATATGAATAAATAGCGCTCATAAACGGCCGTCGATGGCATTCTCAAGTGAAACGAGTTGAGGCTTGGACCCGGAAACGGCGTTCCTTACGTCACAACTTAAGCGGATTAGGGCCAGTTCACACAGAACGTATTTTTGCTTTAAAAAGCACGAGACATGGGAAGTGGAATGGGAAAAGAACGCAAGGTCTCGAGATTTTTTAAAAGTTGAACTGATTTTATCTTATTTTATTTTAGTGTCGCGTTTTTAGAATGCCATGCAAGAGACACTGCAAAAGACACAAGACCCGAGCGCAATGGTCAAACACGTCCGTCTAGTGGGTGTTTACATAGATAAAGCCCCTTAGCCTGATTCTATTAGCTTGATTCTAAATCTTCATAAGAGAGACATAATCTCTCAAAATTATTATATTCCACACTATTCCAAACCAGGATCATTGGAAAAATGTGCCTGTGTCAACATTTCTGCAAAATGATATTACGTTGTTTCTTGCATGTTTCACAACACTTTAAAGTGAAATGTCCGTTGAGTGGTGCTAAAAGTTTAATGCCCAATCGTATTTGAAAATAGCATACTACCTGCACCAGGGGTGTCCAGTCCTGCTCCTGAAAAGCCACTGTCCTGCAAAGCTTAGCTCCAACCCCAATTAAACACACCTGAACCAGCTAATCAAGGTCTAACTAGGCATACTAGAAACTTCCAGGCAGGTGTGTTGAGGCATGTTGGAGCTAAACTCTGCAGGACAAGACACCCCTGACCTACACCAAACTCTATCCTAAAACTAATAGTGTTAACAAAAACAAATGTGAGATAAAAATGTATTTGCTGAAGTAACCATGCCATTTTAGCTTGCTTCTATAAGTCTTTGAGCTCTTTTATCGTAACATGTTTTTCCAATGAGCCTAGGTTGCACTATACACCTGTTGTCATGGTGCATTGTGGGAAAACACTGGGATGATTTCAACAACCTAATGGCCTATAAACTAGAAAGTGCACTACACTATTAAAGTATGGAGCTGACTCAGACAAACTCTGTATTTTCAATACTATTTACCAGGCATCACTTTACAGTACAGTACTGTACATGCAATGTCTTATACAGAATTTACTTGGTTTTGTGTTTTATCTGCAAGAGTATATGTTTGTCTAAAGTGTAGTACTGAGAATGTGTTTATAGTTGCAGGAAAAAAAATATGTATAATTTCTTGAAAAACTTGAAAAACCAAAGTATCAAGCCATCCTGCCTGGAACACATTCACACAAATTCGACGGCATCTCATTGCACTGCACGCCATCTGTCTGACGGCTAAGCTGTGTGAATGTTGAGGGGGGAGGTAAACTACAGTACAGTGTGATCGTACAGGGGGATCCATATAAAAACCGTGCAGGGACATAGTCTGTAATTGTTCCCTACTTAAGCGAATCAAAGGCCTGATCTCCACACGGGCCGTGCAATATGATTGAGCTGTCAGACACAATATGCTAATTGTCATTCTTAAGATGCCTGGCGGACGGCTGCATTCCAGTGCTATGCTACGGTTATATATAGATCTCCTTATTGTCAGGCTGGTGAGTCGAACCCCTTGAATTGGAGTTAAGGGTGAATAATCCATTTACACAAGCGTCTGCAAGTACAATGGCAATGCCTCCTTTCACAGTCTGAGAACAGGGATGTTTCTATGAGAAAAAAATATGGTTTAATAAAGACAGTGACAAATATTCACATTCTGCTGAGTTATATCGAAGCGCTTCTTGTTGAAAAGATCTACAATTTAGTGACTGTAAAACAACTGGTGCTTTAAACAAAACAAAAAATGTCTATGGTGAAACTTCTATTGCTTTTCAAAAGTTAATATGTGATAACTTACTTGACTAGACGTTAGAGGCTTTAAAAATCTGATTTATCTTTTTTTGCCAGTATAATATGCACAAAAGTCACCCTTAGACTGGATTATGGGAATCGGATTGGCCTGTTCTCCTTTGATCTGCTAGATTACAGTGAATCTGTCATGGCAGGCTTGAGTATGGAAAAGTTTGGTCTGCCGGCCGGGCAAGTCCTTAGCTGGGCAACATTCTTCCACCCATAGATCAGGCCTCTGAGATTTGTTATGGTTAGAGACCGTTAGAGCAAGCCTCTGGGAAATTTTGCAGAGCTAGTTAAAATTCAATGCATAAGGTGACCATGAATGAGTAGTCGTGCTAATGTACCAATACGTTTATCTAGCAGAGCACAGGCTTGACAGATCTTTACAATTCAAACTAAACTGTTTTATACATAGACGAGATATGTCTCCCTGCATGCTACTGTTTATTCATGAGATGTTCAGCCAATAGGAGCACCGTGGGTCCCTTTGGGATCAGATCTTGCAATAAATGCTTGCTGTGTGGTGGTTAGATACAGTCAGTCTGAGCCAGAGAGCTCGGTGAAAACAGATTAAAGCTGCCTGTTAACCTTTGGGACGTGACTCAAGGAAATCCAGTCTGAGTGGGATAATTGGCTTTTTTAATTAGTTATACCAGTTCTGGAACAGAGGAAAGCACTTATGTTAATCACAGCACAAATACCTTGACACTTCCCCTCATGTGCTTGACAGGACGTCTGATTGGCTGAAGTGTTTAAGTGGAGGAAGCCTCGCTCCTCGTTTTAACACTACAGATGCTCTCAACACACACTCTTAACTGATGCCTCAGAATCATGAGTGTCCTTCAAATGAGCAGTTCAATGACGATCATTCTACTACAATGAGTGAAGTTTTGGAGAGAAGAGAAAAAACAAGATTTAACTTTGTTAAGGAATATTCTGAGTTCAACACAAGTTAAAGGGTTGGTTCACCCAAAAATGACAATTCTGTCATCATTTACTTACCCTCATGTCGATTCAAACCTGTAAATTAAGATATTTTTATTGAAATCTAAGAGATTTCTGTCCCTCTGTTGGCAGTCCACAAAACTACTACTTTGACAATTCCAATAAAGAATCAATGAGATTTGCAGCATGTTTAAGCTCCTGCAAGAACCAATAAGGTTTGTTCTTATCCATCAAGATGACCTTCTGTTTATGTTTGCTAATGAATGTTTATATGAGAATTAAAGCCTAAATTCAATGTTTCTATGCAGAAACTTTGGACTAAACCTGATATGGATTAGTTTTACGATCCCTTTTTGAAGTGTCAAAATAGTAGCTGCGTGGAATGTCAATGGAGGGACAGAAATCTCTCAGATTTCACTGAAATATCTTAATTTGTGTTTCAAAGATGAACAAAAGTCTTATGGGTTTGGGATGACAGAATTTTCATTTCATACCCATTTTAGCACAATCGACAGCATTTGCCCCTTGTTTTCTTTAAAAAAAAAAACAGCAAAAAAGTGCCACAAATCAAAATTATTCCTTGAGGTAATTTATGCCACAAATGCCGTCATTTGAGCTTAGCTTGTATTGAACCTAGTGTTGTCAAAAGTACCGACCGCGATACCAAGTCGGTGCTGAAATTTTATAAATGTGACACTTTGAGCACTTTTGAGCAGATTCTTAAACACATCCGATTGGCCATTGTGTTCTTCGGGTCAACATGTCTGTGATTGGCTACAATGATCAACACTTCAAAAACATGTTGTAAATGGCCATCAATGACGCTCTTCACCGAGCGCTTACACAGGTACACACGGAAGCGTTTGAAAGCAGGCATCTACGGCGGAACGGTCCACTGATAGATGCCTGCTTTCAAATACTCCCACTTTCAAATTCAAACACTTCTGTGTGCTTTCAAACGCTCTCGTGCGTTGATCATTGTAGCCAATCACAGACATGTATGTTGAGCATGAGAACATAATGGCCAATCAGGTGTTTATGAATCCGCTCAATGACTTGGTATCGTGGTCGGTACTTTTGACAACACTAACTGAAACCAGAATAATATTCCTTTACACAATTTTTCCAAAATCAAAACTTAAAAAGCCTTTCTTAAAATAATTGCTGATCATAATTGGGAGTGTAATTTAAAAAAAGTTGTTCTTCATGAACACTACAAAATATTTCTCTTAAACAGCAATTTACTCTAAATCAAATTTCCTACCAACTCATACTTCAATTCTTAATCTTCTTGCAACTAAACTCATCTAAACAAGAATGTCAATATGCTTAAGATAAATGAGCTTTTCCAACAACATTATCTGTCTGATGAAGAGTAATGTTTCCCCTTCATTCCTTTATAAATCAAGTGTTTTATAAATCTTATAGAAAGTCAGCACAGTGCAAAAACACACTCAGTGCTCAATATCCGTTTCGAGGGAATTGTGTGACAGTGATTCAGCATGTGTTGTTCAATTACAGGTTTGGATCTCTCTCCCTAAATTTCTCCTCCATCTTCCTCCTCTCTCAATAAGGAGTCCCTTTCTCTGAGTTTGTGAATGCAGACATTAATCACTTCTTTTGGAGACAGTGACATCAGCATCGGTCGGGTAAACACACAGGTCATTTTAAAAGCGTTTCCTGCTCAGAAAGACTACTACTAAACCAACAGACAATCAGTCTGTGAGCATGTGACATTAATTGGCAAGATGTAGAGCAGTACAATCCCACGGGACCCTCACACCGTTATGACCTAATGAGTGACATCATTAGCATCAATAGGAAAAATCTACTGTACTCAAATGCATGGCACCTGCAACGTGCCAGTCACAGGCATCATACAAGCACTCACTGATGTGAATCAAGTGTACAGAGAATAAACATGCATAAAAGCGCAGACTTTTACACACACAACTGATGCATAAACACATTTACCAACTTTGCAATAATTAAAACACAAGGTCTGCCAACAGATTCGCAATTCATTTGAGATGCACAGTGTTGCTTAACAGACTCAATGTCAGTTGGTCGAATAGGGTGAACAAAGGGGGCTTTGGTTACCCCTCTGCATCCCACCCCCTCTCCCAGTTTGGCAAGCTGTCAGGGGATTATTTCATAGTGGTTATGGGATGGAAGATTTAAGGAGCAGACGGTACCTCCACTGCATTTAAAAAAAACACAGATGGACACCTTTTAAAAAATATGGTTCCATTGGCTCAAGCAAAACCAGGTCTCTACATTTTCCACCCAAACTTCTCACACTCTCTCAGAAAACATGGAAAATGGCCCAGGTGATGGTAATGACCTGGCTGATTTTTTACTTTTCAACTGCATAAACCATAAATTGTCCTTTCGCCTCATAGCCAGTATATTACCTATGACATCAATCTCCTGACATTGGGAAACACACCAGGTCCCTTTAAAATCCAAGCACCATTGCCTTCGAAAAAACGATCATTTTTAGTGCATGACATCTCTTTATTGTAAGACATTTTGGGCCAAGGGTCTACAAAGGAACAACCTCAGGGCTCATGAAAAAAGCTCAAACATGAATAAGTCTAGCACATCTTGGCTTTCACATCATCCTAGCTAAATGACATATGCCATAAGCAATGTCATATACTTTACATCCACATTCACATAAAAAACTAGAGCATTGTACATTAAATTGCTCCACAATGATTAAACAAGCTCTTTAGCAAATATTGTGTACTGTCACTTTGATTATGTTGATGGACACCGGAAAAGATACAGGATCAAGCAAAACTCACAATCTTTGAAGAACAAACACAACAGTGGTTCCAAATGAGTGGTCTGGACTGGTCTTGATCCCTTTAAAAATCTAGAGGTTTTTAAAGGTTAATTGAGATTGTCAGTATCAAACCAAAAATGCAAAGGCTAATCCAACTCCAGGTTTCAAATGAACTAATCCAGTGCAAAGAACTCACACAATCTCATTTAATAATACAGAGTGGTCATATGATAACAATGTCACATGAATGCAATAAGTCCTGGGAAAGTAGCTATCATCTGTTGCTGGTATGCCTACATTTCGTCAACATAGGGTCCTCGAAACGAACGTAATGAAAATCATTCGTTTATGATATGTTTTTTTGATGGAAAGGTTTTGAAACGATTATAAAGCAACCAGAAAAGCGATTCTCGATCCCTTTATTTTTAGTGAATCATAAAGCGTGGCCAAATCGATTTTAGTGAATCAACAACAAACCTCAAAACCAGTAAGAAAGTCGCTTGTCGCCTGTCATGTGGAATTAGTGAGACGGTTCCTTTCGTTGAAACAAAAACATATAGCACGACAAGTCTGATTCCTGAGCTAATGAGTGAACCTTTAAGTGGATAATTCGGGCAGACCAGTGAAATCCGATTCACAACTAAATGATGCTTATGAACTGGTTGTTTTTAGTGAATCAAAAATACACACCACGTCCACCAGCGAAAGACTCTTTTGAGCCGGTTCTCTTTAGGCCCCATCCACACGGAGACACGTTTTTGTGAATACGCACAAATTATGTATCGGATAGGCATTTCGTCCACATGGATCCGCCATTTTCGAAAGGTGAAACTGCTATTTTTTGAAACCAGGTCCCAGAGTGGATAAATCTGAAAACGTCATCTTTGCGTTTTCGAGTGGACAGCCTATCCGTATATTTTCTGAAACAATGATGTCATCACCCCACGTGTCGACCCTAGTCAGACACCACTAACAGCAACAACAACAGCGATAGCAGACTCTAGATCAGTAGTTCTCAAACTCTTTAGCGTGGAGTACCCCCTGAAGTGATTCCCATCCTTCTGCGTACCCCCTCTCTTCCACTTCGACTGCAGTCACGCCTTTACCATTAAGGGACAATATTTGCCCCCTAAATTGATTTTCCAGTGCATATTTTTACGTTTATGAATAACTTTATAAAATAATGTTTTAAATAAAAAATGTTTAATAGAGAAATATGCAATGATGGTAAAACAAAGTGATACTTTTAAATATTAAACTCAGTAGGTGGCAGCAAGTCACTGTTTTTATGAGTGAGTCATCGAGTCATTCATTCACTAACGAAACAAGTGGCTGTGAATGAATCATTGACTCTAACGATTCGCTCAAAGCCGCATTCGTGTGTTGTAGTTCTGCTCTGCTTTTCGTTAGAAATATTTTTTGTTGCAAAATAGAGTAAATACTGACAGTACTATGTTTAAAATGTACGTTTTGTTTTTTGACCCGTTGTATAATAATGCACGTTTGCAGTCATGTGGATATTTAAATCGATATAAATCCTCTATCTGTGTCTATATTTGTTCTTCGTGCAAGCGCTAAATCCCCACTTTTACAAAGGTGCATTATCGAGAATGGCTGTAATTCAGCGCGATTTAAGGCGGCAGATTCGGCACGCAATCTATAATATGCATGCTGCTTGTGTGCATACAGTCATTTTAGACTTAGGTAATTTGATTAAATGCAATGGATTTACGGCACTTTGCCAGTTAGAAATACATGCTCGGATTTAATGTTATTTTTATGGTAGAGTTAAATTAACTATACTCCACATTTTGTTCGCGTACCCCCTTTTTGTTACCTCACGTACCCCAGTTTGAGAAACACTGCTCTAGATGATTGTTCGTGCTGCAGAAGCTCCTGAGCCAAAATAAGGCGTTATTTCTAGGTTTTCCTATAGTTTATAACGTTACAGCACGCAAGGTTTAAGCATGCTCCAAGTCTTGTTCGCTTCTTTAAGTGCATCTCTATGGCAGAATTACAGCGCCACATAATGGTCTGGCATGTATACTACATCCTTTTGAGTCGTTTCAGTGGTTTTGTGTAGATATTTTTTTGAGACGAGGACAAAAAAAAGATCAGTTTTGGGTAAGTTCCGGCTTCGTGTGGATGTAGCCTTAGTTGACCAAAAACATACAAGGTAACCAGTGAAGTCTCATTTGTGAGTAATTATAAGTTAATCTGAATGAATGTCGTCATGTTCGACTCCATGAACCAACTGTTATGTTCTCTTTATGGTGCGTGCCAACTACAGTTGCAAAACTCGTCTCATGCCGCTGGCAACGCTATAACGCCTCCGCTTTGAGTGTTTAATTGATGTTCTTTTCAACACACGGCACGGGCAATATAATCATCAGAGATGCACGCGATTTAATTTGGAAATATGCAAGCTTTGTTTCCAAATGCCTCAAATAAAGGTATCCTGTCAATTTTATATAAACTTATAAACCCAACCAGTAATCACTCACTTCTGTCCCACCCACTTTTTAAACAAAGGTGCGCCATTGCTTTTGTGTAGACTGAGAGTTATCACATGCAGTGCAGTTGATGTTTTATCATATTATTAAAACTGGCCGGTTAGGGTTAATGTTACCTTTTTATCATACATGTAAAATAACAAAGAAGACTGGTCCCAAACTCCCAAGCTAGCATGGGAAAAGATGCTGATTAATGTTTAACTGAGTCTTAATTTATTTGACTCCATCCTGCATGTAGACCATTTACTGTGATGTAAGAAACGCTAATGCTCTTGTTTTTATCTCCTGTTAGCTCCACATATGATGGATGATGTGTCTTTTGTTAAATGTGATAATGCAGAACATCATGTATGTGGTATGCACATATGACTATATTCAAACACGTACTTTCTCTCCTCTGGCTGTGTTTGGGCAGACTCTGTGAACAAAGACCCATGATACCGCCAGGGTATCTCATGGCCAAATGATGCGTGAGTGAGTAATAAAATAAAAGATATATACTCTGTCCCGAATGAAGGGCTATTTGGGGCCTAATCTGAGGCAGGCGGAGCAGCCAGTTTCTGTATAAGGGATCTTTTCATGGCACTGTGGGGCCCAGCACTTTTTGGGAAGGAGCCACAAGGAAAAAAGAGCCCCCTCTACCCCCTTCCTCTAATCATTCCACTGCCACCTCTTTGTGGGGCTTTTTCACTTTGATTTCATGTTTGCCCATCTTATCCTCCTGAGAGGGGGTATCTCAAGATA
The DNA here is from genome assembly GCF_024489055.1 of Chanodichthys erythropterus. Lineage (NCBI taxonomy): Eukaryota > Metazoa > Chordata > Actinopteri > Cypriniformes > Xenocyprididae > Chanodichthys > Chanodichthys erythropterus. The sequence goes on from NC_090239.1 coordinate 7,940,367, forward strand.
TTTCTCGGTATACAAAAGCCCCCTCCCTTCCATCAACCACCCTTTCCTCTTTCTCACATTTTTTAAAGTTGCACTCTGTCTTAAAACACAAATACTCACACCAAGATACTTACAAACAGCTGAGAGGATATGGATGATTTCAAGAGTTTGTGACATGATAGATTAGGACAGGTCTTGGAAAAGTCTATTGCTTCGAAAATACGTCATAAAGTCTTAGACTGCATGTAATGTGCAGTTAACTATATGTTGCTAATATCTATGTGGGTGAACCTCATGAAACCTCTCAAGAAAATGTCTTGGTTATACTTTAAATTAAGCATTTAGGACTGTTAATATACATTTTTTACATTATTTTCAGGACCATTAAGCACATTTACCATCAATTTCTCATTACTGTATTGTGTCCTAATGATTTACTCCATAATATTAAAAAAAAAAAGATATATATATATATATATATATAATAATATTTAGGATAAAAACAGCATGCTATACAATACCATGACGTGCAAAATAATACTCTTTATTATAAATAATACTGTTTAATAATTTTTCATATAACGGTTATGAGAATATGAAAATGAGAATCTTTTTTCCCACATTAAGTATTATAATTTTGGTTTATTTTGGAATGAAATATGAGCAATAAACATTTTCTCCACAGGTTTTGTAAGATTCACCTATTTGATGAAAGTTCCTTTCTAGGTTCTTTTTGTCCCAATTCTGTGAAAGCATTCAGAAAGTAGAGCACAAAGTAAAGTTGGAGCAACTTTTATTACCCAATTCATAAATTAGAAAACAACCCAGGAACATTATGACAAGTGCTCTTTGTCTTTTATGCACTCATCATCTCCTCACTCTCAGCTTGTTTCTGTAAACTAGACATGAGGTGTTTCTCCAGGACTGGGGGGAGCAGCCGCATTGGGTGTTAGTGTTTCCTCTGGAGCTTTATGGACTCCCTGCTGGGAGCATCTCCTTAATGTGCACAATGAGAAGTATTTATACCAGCCTGACCATTCCGACCCCCTTAACTCTGTCCCATCGGCCCAGACTGGCGGATCTTTTCAGAGCCGTGCACAAAGCGCCCATCGGCAGTCTCTGCTCGTTGCTGAGACTGCAACAACCTGTATCTCACTAACATGGAGAAAAGAGATGATTAGCATTACATTCATTCATGGTTTAATTATCATTAAAGAATGTGAAATATATGACCCCTATACTGAGTGACTTGCTCAAAAAGCAAGTTGGAAGCTCCATTTAATACAGTAAGGAAGTGTGTGTCTGGATAAAGCAAAAACCTTTTGTTTTTGTCCAAATTAACAAACACTTTCTATTTTGGTCCTTTTTTTTTTTTTTTGCTCTCTCCTTCTCGTTACCTTGTTCTTTCCCTCTTTTTAAACAGTTTACTTCTTTCATTCCAACTTCCTTTTCACTTTCAGCATTGTTTATTCCTGCTTTCATTCTTCTTTCTCTCTCTTTCAGTCCTTTGGATTTCATTCCACCCCCATTTTCTCTCAGAACGCCAGTGTTCAGGTCCCATTTCTGTGGGGAATCGTGTGTGTGTGTGTGGAGGGGGTTAGGGTGGACCCTGTATTTTAGTTTATGTGTGTATGCTTTCGCAGTCCCCTGCCGTGAGGAAGAAAGCATGAAGCCTCTTTTTATCTGTCTTTGCATTCCAATGCATCCTATACAGTCCCTAAACCCTGCTAAATGTTGAAAAAATGGAGAGAAAGGAATGAATGAATGAATGATGCCTCTGTGCTAAAGCTCTTTCTTATGGATTTAGACTTTTTTGCTGAGATTTTGGGACAGATAAATCCTTGAAGATGAATATATTCTCTTAAATTCTATATGGCTGGGACTGGCAAAAGGATCTTCGCTGGCTTTGCTTCAGGATTTAACATTGGTCATCAAGAGTGGCAACCCAACTTTTTTTTTTTTTGCACAAAATTTATTTTTTGATGATGAAGACAACTGCATAGGCCCAACAATATGCACAATTATTAACATGACAACAGAAATTAACAGAATATTGGTAGTTTTATGCTTTTAGCCAATAATTCACTGTTAAAACAATATGCATACAGTATATGCAGCATATATATATATATATATATATATATATATATATATATATATATATATATATATATATATATATATATATATAGCTACGGAAAAAATTAAGACCACTTAACATTGATTTCTGAACTTGGAGTGGTCTCTTAATTTTTTCCGTAGCTATATATATATATATATATATATGTATATATGACTGCACTAATGCTAGTGACAAGTAATATCTTACTTGTTCATTAAATATACATGTTAAATACGTTATGTTAGCATGTGTTTTGATAGCTGTGGATTTTAAATGAAATAGATAAGATTAATTGGTTACAAGGCTACAACTAGTTGGAGCGACTTAATTTTTTGAGTAATCAACTTAAAAATTTGTGTTTATGCTACAAATTATTGAGTTCATCTAAGTCAATGTAGCTTGTTGGTTGAACGTAAATTCACTCAAAGTTGTCATAACTCAAAAAAATGTAGTTAATGTTGCGTTAATATTTTTGTTGTTGTTGAGCCAACACATTATTTTTAGAGTATACATAGTCATATTTCATTTCAAAATTTAAGTACATGGGAGAATAAAGGCATAGTCCCACAATCTGTTCATGCTGGCATCTGCTAAATTTGGAACCTATGCAAAAATTAGTTGAGTAGAATTTGATTGCGTGCTCTGTATTTTTCACATTGATGACTCTTTTTTAGAAAAACAGTAGTGGTTTACCATCAGTGCCTTAGGGTGACTCCGCAATGTTAGTTAATTATCCAAATGAAATTGGTGGTTTGCTTTGAACTGCAAAATGCAAATTGAGATCCTCTGAAGTTTCTTTTGCTTACATCAACAAAAACACGATATCAGAAGGATAAATGGTGCACGTAAGCAGCATCAAGTACAACATACATATATAGCCTCTGCATTTCTTATTTTGTTCCACACTTGTGAGATTACATTTACATTCACCTAAAAAGGGCAGTTTAGATAATAAATAGCTGAAATTTCACAGATTTCAAAGCCTTTGATGTTGGAAAAGGAAAATCCATTTTTAACATCTTGAAGTCCTATACTTGACCTCACGCTCTTTGAACAAATGTCCGTAATCATTTCACTGTTTGGACTTTCCGTCCAGAGATCAGGTTTGGGTTAAGTTTATCTGAAGCACATTTTATCTGTCCACCTTGCAACATTCCATGGTCACTGGGATCAGGTGGACACCTGTGCCCCACTGGCCTGTGTTATTTCAAGACCTAACCTTTGACCTCTAAGGTCAGTAATGGTTGGAATTCTGTAAATGTCTTAGAGGATCAGGGAAAGGAAAGGTTATGGTAAAATCAGTCTTTTTTTTTAAAGCTTACTAGACTCATGAAATTAGAGGAATAGTTTACCAAAAAATGAAAATTCTGTCATCATTTATTCAACTTCCAAACCTGTATGACAATTTGTTATGAAGAACACATAAACATGATGACCAAAAAAAATGACCCAAAACAATATTTATGTTTAAATATCTTTTGTGTTTCGCAGAAGAAATGGGTGATTGACCGAATTTCTATAAACTATCCCTTTAATTTCATATAGAAGATGAGGTTCTTAACTCCATAAAGCAAATTGTATGATATATGATACATGGATTTCTGTGGTCTCTATATTATTAACTTGATCAAATCTTTGCTGAAAAAAACTGTTGCACACAATCTTAAGACTTCTGCCCTCTGATTGATAGTATTCATATATATATATATATATATATATATATATATATATATATATATATATATATATATATATATTTTTTTTTTATTTTTTTTTTTTTTTTTGTAATAAAAAGGCCTTTTAGTACAATTCTAAAAATGTCCACCTTCAGTTTATGGTACATGTGTCTTTTTGAAATCTTTCTTATACACTGTAAAAAATCAAAAGTCAAACTCCTACAAAAACAAGATTTTTATTTTTTACAGTGTAAAGTAAATTGCATATTTGTATTTAGCTTGGGCCTCTGAATGAAACTGAGCTTCATATTCTCCCTATATAATATTATATGGGACATAAAAACCTGGTGTATCAAATATGATACACAACATAAAACACATCTGCATTTTCTTTAATATTTTGCCTGCACTGTAAACCCGAATAAGTTGGCAAAACAAAACAAAAAAAAAGAGGTAATCAGTTACATACATTTTTTTTAAGTTAAGAAATTCCAAATTTAAGCAGATTTCAATTCTGTACTCAGACATATTCTGGGAAATAGAAATGCAAGTCCATTTTTAGGTAAGTTTGTCTAAATTAAAAGAAACAAGTTCATAAAACTCAAATCAATGAAACAATTCAGATACTTCAAATGTGTCAGTTTCATGAACTCAAAAGAAAGATCTAAATACTTTGTTAATTTGACTAAAGTTATTTGTTTAATTTGAGTTTGCCCTACTCAAACCAATGAATTATTTTGAGCGTTACAGTTTACAGTATGAGTATAGGTTTTGGGAAAGGTTCAATAAACCATCACATTTCATATGTCAGGCTTTACAGGGTTCATTTTCCATGTAAACATCAAACAATTGACCTGACATGCTCCTCTCTCACAGGAAGTGTTTCACTCCTTAAACTGTAGGAGCCTCTCACCCAGCAGCAAGAGACCTACATTTTTACCTTATAGAAAAAAGAAAAGGGCAGATTCAACCAGTGTGTATCGGTGAGCAGGAGACAGCTTCATCATGTGAATGAGGGGTCACAGCTATTTGGATGTGTATGTGTGTCCGAGTTGGCTGCATTGATGTAGTTGGCCCCACACAATGGCCACAGTGAACAACATATATCATCACAGCCCCCCAAACAATGACCTTCCGCCTTCAATAGACTCCCCACATTTCCATATTCCAGCTTCGGGAGTCAACGGCTCATTTGGGGCAGTACAAACCTTGGAACCTGTAATATTTCTACTATATGATTCTCTACCCAATTCCAAACACACATACAGCCACACAAACTGCATTTTTCCCATTCTAGGTCCTGGAATTCCAGCCACCCCACACACCCAAGATTTGTGGTTGCTTGATTCCAAATGGTTGACCCTCAGGAAAAAAACAGGCTCTTTAGATGTGAGCCAATGATAGGGAAAACGCTGGGCGTCTCGACTCCTGATTCTGGGCCTCTATAAATCTCCAGTAAATGAAGGCGCATCCTCACAGCGGTTCCCTCCCTGGATCTTTTGTGCTGCTAATGCAGATTAGCATTTGGCTGGCTGCCCGCTTTGACCACTGCCGGCGAGAGCGCACTGCCATGCTACAGATGTGGATATCACTGGCATGTCTGACCTCCTGCATGGTCCTACATCACACACATTCATGCATGCATATTCTCTCATTCATATATCATATACAGAAGCACAATGACATAATAATAATAATACAAATACAAAGACACATACTGTTCCTAAGCCTTAAACACTAATTCATGTAAAGTGTAACAGTTGCATGAGTCACAAACTGGATCGGCCTTATGAGATTCTGAAGTTCAGAGGAGTTTGCATTTATACCTGTCTTAGTTTAAGGGAATACCCCATATCAAGCCTTCAACCTCTTTAAACCACGTTTAAACACACATATACAGACATGCATGATCTGATTTAATCATTTATGCATGTCGACAAAAAATCATAATTGATATGGTTGGACTTGGCGGAATAGATCTGCTGTATATAATGTACATGAATTACCCGTAACAGATCTATACAGGTGGAGCTGGGGAAGGTGAAGGGTTTCTGAATAACGCTGCACTGCTAAGGCAAATGCTACCCATGTATTTGAAGGATGAGCATGCAAGCTCATTGGCTACTGATACAGCAGGAACCAATCAGCTGTGTCCTATAGATAATGATGTGATTACGAGCAGGTTAAAGGACCTATTAGCCTGTGCCATCTAGAGTTTCATGACAGAACTTTGTATTTGAAACTAGATTTACTTAAGAAAAATTGCATAAGATATTAAAGAATATATCTTGATTTTTTTTTTTCTTGTTTTAAAGTGTAAACCTGACTAAGTTTGGTTAGAATAGTTTTATTTGAAAAATCTGCAGTAAATACTTCTTATACTTAAATATTTTTTTCAAAAATACAGATTTTTTGCAGATTTTTTTCCAACTGTTTTGTTGGAGAAAGCCAGGGTGAATCGAGTATTTTGCAGCTCTGTGTCACTGCAGGGGGTTTGGGGTAAATTAAACCCCAGTTGCCTGTAAAGGAGCACTTCATTAGTCTCCAGGCTCACTAAAGCGCTGCATGGCACAAACAGGAGAGCCTGCCGTTCGATTTGCCTCTGCAAAATGAGTTTTTCAGCTCATGTGTTTCTCTGCTTACGGCAAAATATTATACAGGAAAAAGCTTTCAACTTCAATACTGTTGTACTGTTACAACTCATTAAAAGGTGAAATAAAAAACATCATCTTTTCTTCATTAATTCAAGCAAGATTAAAATGATATAAGGTCATTGTGTTGTATGAAGTCAATGAGACTTTTGAGTATTTAATATAGCAGTTGTTTATCTGGTTTGAACTAAGACTGTAAACATTTGTTAGAGCAATTAACAGCGCACACCCACACACACAAATCTGTTAAAACAAGTCTTTGTGACAGTGATAAAGTAAGTCTAAGGGACATGTTTTTACATTGCACGATCAAAAAAGAATCTCTAACTGTTTATGTTCAAACTTCAAAGAGATTTTTTTTTTACATGTAGAGGAATAAATCACCAAAAACAAAAAAGGTTTCATCATTTACTGACCCTCATGTCATTGATTTATATTGTCAAGCTCCAAAAAAAAAAGACAAAAAGCCCCATTAAAGTACCATAAAATAATGAATTCAACATACGTTATAGTCCAGTCTTCTGAAGCCTTATAATAACTTGTGAGGAACAAACTGATATTTACAGCAGATGAATTGAACATTTTTTACTGTACCAAGAAAAAATAAAGAAGAATCAAAAGCGCAAACACAGCAGTTTACTGCTATTATGGTAGTATTATGCTACATTTACAGAGGACAGAGTATTTTATTTCTCACTTCTGCTTCCCTTGACATTCTGTTGGTTCTGCCAGATTTGTAGCAGATAGTGAATCGCGGTCAAAACAGTAGCTGATAAGCTGAGGCTGATAACCCATTTTTTCCCCTCATGCTGTCTACTCGTAAATATATGTTACTGCTGTGGTTCTCTGAAGTTGCAACCAGAGAACTTCAGAGAACCACATGCCAGCATCATAACCCAGGTAGATCATGTTAATTGTAACTAGAGCATCAAAGTTACAGATTTGCTTTTCCATCTGTATGATACAAAATACAAAGAGAATCTATTTAACACTTCCTTAAATTTCCTGTTCTTTATGGATCTGTCATGGTAGTCAGTGATTCAGAAACGTTCTGAATGGATAAGCTATATATGTATATAAGCAATATATATGTTGTTCGAAATACTGAATCAACTTTTTTTTGTGGTCAATATGTGTTTGTCTGCTCATTTTTGATGGCAAAATGGCTTTTGTAATATGCAACAGGCCATACCTTTCCCAGTAATAAACCCCCTTGTGTGCTTTGTTTAAATGTGTCATTCTTTCCTGTTCACCAACACACACACACGCACACACACATCAGTACCCTTAAGGTCATACTGCATTCTTTAAAAGCAGCTCCATTTCCAGACTCACTCAGTGAGGAAATAGAGCTGTTTAATGGAGATCTGGGGCTTAGATTAGCCTTTATCACTCTCAATAACTTCCTCTCTCAGGATAAAAAACACACGCTGACATAAAAAGCTGATAAAAACCATTAAAATAAATCATGCAAGTTATAAACACAAACAAGACAAAGGAAAACAAAATGCTCCCTATGGGAGGTTGTGCTAATAGAGTAAATCGCCAGGATCATTTCGGAAACCCTTTGCCAAGTTAAACAGATTATACTAGCGCTAATGATTTTAGGGATAATTTTGAGGTAAATCAGCCAAAATGCAGATGGCTTGGGACTTGCTATATGAAATTTGGGATTGGGGGGGGTGTTGGGGTGGGCTAGACGTCTCGCTAAGATCACTTTGTGAAAGGAGACTTTCTTTACTCCCTCTGTGTGTTTGCATATAATACACTTAATAATATGCTTTCTTTCTCTTTCTTGGACACATGTACTTTATATTTTCTATTGTATTTTATCATTTTAACAATGTCTTTCTTTAATCTTTCTCCTCAAATACACTAGGAGGTGAAAATGGAAGGAATGCAATAAGCATATGTTTAATAATGTATAATATTATAGAATATCACATTAATTATATATTTATTAAATAAATATGTATTTTCGGTGTCAAAGTTACCTGTCAAACTGCTCTGGAACACTATGTATTATAAAATGTGGTACAATTTAATATGATTATTTTTCAGGAAGCGGTCCCTCGTAAAGTAATCATCAAATTTAGGGGTCGGCATGAAAAACAAAACAAAAAAAACAATGATTTTTTGATTAAAGGGTTAGTTCACCCAAAAATGAAAATTATCTCATTAATTTCTCACCCTCATGTCGTTCTACACCCGTAAGACCTTCATTCATCTTCGGAACACAAATTAAGATATTTTGATTAAATCCGATGGCTCAGTGAGGCCTGCACAGCCAGCAATGACATTTCCTCACTTAAGATCCATAAAGCTACTAAAAATATATTTAAATCAGTTCATGTGAGTTCAGTGGTTTTATTTTAATATTATAAAGCGACGAGAATACTTTTTGTGCGCCAAAAAAACAAAATAACGACTTTACGAGCTTTACGAATCAAATCAGTGACTCGGATCTCCTATCAAAAGGCTAAACTGCTGAAATCACGTGACTTCGGCGCTCCGATTCACTGATTCGATTCGTAAAGCTCTGAAGCAGTGTTTTGAAATCGCCCATCACTACATTGTTGAAAAGTCTTTTTTTTTTTTTTTTTTTTGACGCACAAAAAGTATTCTCGTTGCTTTATAATATTAACATAGAACCACTGTATTCACATGAACTGATTTAAGTATATTTTTAGTAGCTTTATGGATCTTGAGAGAGGAAATGTCATTGCTGGCTATGCAGGCCTCACTGAGCCATTGGATTTAATCATAATATCTTAATTTGTGTTCTGAAGATGAATAAAGGTCTTATAGGTGTAGAATGACATGAGGGTGAGCAATAAATTACATTATTTTAATTTTGGGGTGAACTAACCCTTTAAGTAAGTAAAAGAAAAAAAAAAAGGCAAAATGAAGAAGTCTTAATAATTTTCAGTGGTACAACAAAAATCTCCATTTAATCTCATTTTTGTCTAAGAGACACGATTGGCACACTAAAGAGGCCTAATCTGTGATTTCCTTAGTCGAATGTACACCTAGTGCTCTGTCTGTCCTTTTTCCTCACACACACATGTATTTCATTCCTGTCTCACCCCTGAGGGCAGCCAGAAGACTATTTGGCCTGGTAATACATCATCTCAGTTTGAAAGAAACTCCACGCAGGCGGCTAATGAGGCAAAATGAGACTGATTAGCCAACAAACTTTAAAGTCACTGACAGGGCAGCCAGGCAGTCACACTGAGACAGAGCAAACACAACTGATAAAACACTGTTCATTCTCCATCTATTTCTTAGTTTCCCACCAGTCCCTGTCTCACACAAACACACAGAAACATCTTTGTTAAAGTGCATAAAATATTTTCAAGATGTCATTTTCCCTGAATACCTGCTCTGTTCTTCATAACATCATCCATTTCCATGATCCCGCTCCCTTACATCCACTGACAGGTATGTTCCAGTCGTGTGCGCTGCAGTTGATGGAGAATACGGGCTGACCCCTCCATGCACCGGCATAGAGCTACGGCGGTGGTGACATCAGATGATCCTTCCGTGGAGTGCACATCGCTCCGGTTTCATCAGCCGGCTGATATGCCATTGACCTGGGGCAGGTAATGCTTCACTAATTGGCAGGGAATGACTAAATGCCATTGATTACTGACAGTTCAAGTTGGCCTGCGTCTTCTCCAGACAGTCTGTGTTAGCTGGTGGCTAGCACATGATTAAGTACATGGATGGGGATGGGCACCTTTGCACACACACACACACTCCAGGTCATCGCGAGGACAGCGAGCCATTCCTGCTGGTCATCTTCAGTTCAGATTGTGGGCCATTGACAGACCTGTCAGCAAGAGAGAGGGTCACATGGAGTGTATGTGAGTGTGCATTTGTTTTAAGGTGGTTGTCTATGATTATCTCAGGTCACATCAGAAGCTGCCATGAATTCATGGCTAAAGATTCAGTTAGTGGTAAGGAAGCTGGCAATATATTTTCATATTTGTATGCGCATCATTATAGAGCTGGAGAAAAATGAGAATCGCAATATTTTGGTTTCAAATAGAGATCACGATTATGAATATACAACTAAACAAAATAACGTGATTTACCTGAGGTTCTGACAAAATATTAATTGATGGAATTAATTTGAATGAATGAATTAAGAATGAATTCAATGAATGAATTAATAAAAACTTGTTTCATTACTGGCTGAATCAGTGTTTTTCGAATCAAATCGAATCTTTTGAATGAACGATTCAATGACAAATTCATTTTTTAACAGTCACTTGTCGCCACCTAATGGCATCAGATGTAATTGATACAACCGTTATTTGAAGCGCCATGTTAGATTTAAAAAGTGATTTGCTCTATTTTGATCACTATTGTAGACATCAGTGTTTATATCCTAACTTTAAACTTTAATCTTAGTACTTATGTGATCATTTGAATATTTGTAACACAGAAATAACAACTGTGTGGTGCTCAGCGCGGCAGCATGAACACAGATTTGAATGTTCCGGTATGATTTTGTCAAAGGAAATCCAACATGGCGGCCACGTGCAACTAGTCAATAGACACAGGCGAATCGCTGTCATTAATAAAATAAGTTTGTGTGAGTGTTTGAATCGAGATTGCAATCTTTTTACGATTAATCGTGCAGCACTAGTATCACATAAAAACAAAAAATGTCATTTGAAAATATATTTTCATTTGCTCGTTTTCAAAAAAAAAAAAAAAAAACCCAAATTTGAAAATTAATGAAAAAAATTTAACCCAACGGCTGGGTTTGTTTGGGATTTTTTTTTTTTACCCAAATTTGGGTTAAAACAATCCAGCATTTTTTTAGAGTGTACAGTTTGGGGTCAGCAAGATTTTCTTTTTATTATTATTATTATTATTTGATTAAAACAGTAATATTGTGAAATATTATTACAATATAAAATAACTGTTTTATTTTTAGATATTTTAACATGTTATTTATTCCTGTGATGTTAAAGCTGAATTTTCAGCATCATTACTCTAGTCTTTAATGTCACATGATCCTTCAGAAATCATTCTAATATGCTGATTTGATGCTCAAGTAACATTTCTTATTATTATCAATGTTGAAAACAGTTGTGCTGCTTAATATTTCTGTGTAATATAAACTGTGATATATTATTTTAATAATTAGCAAGTTCAAAAGAACAGAATTTATTTGAAATATAAATATTATTAATATGTTGATCTATCGTATGCATCCTTGCTGAATAAAAATGTGTAATTTCTTTACAAAAAATCTCATTGACCCCATACTTTTGAATGACTTGGAGTGTATGAGTGCCATGTGACTGACAGACATATCTCCAGATGGACAATTCAGATGGGAGAGACG
>NC_090239.1:7957156-7974656 GCF_024489055.1 Chanodichthys erythropterus
AACATTCACGTGCATGCACAGACAAACTAACGTAAACTGAAGAGCTAGCCTGCTTTATCATGTTAACTCTCAAACAGCAACTGACGGAGTAAGCAAACGTCTGTTCCCGTGACAGACTGGGCCTAGTATGTGGGAGGAGTGACAGATTGACAGGTGAAGAGCCCATAACCAGACCAGACAGTACTGATCATGGAAAACAGCCAATATCACTCTGCAGTGCTTCTTAATGGGTGGGTCACGACACAAAAATGGGTCACAGGTCTGTTTTGTCTGGGGACATCAAGGAATACACACACAAACACAAATACGCACACACACACTACTGTTTAAAAGTTCGGGTCGGTACGATTTTTTTATGTTTTTGAAAGAAGTTTCTTATGCTCACCAAGGCTGCATTTATTTGATCAAAAATACAGCAAAACAATATGGAGCCCCTAAAGGGACATGGTGGTGGGAAAAAAAATATGAGATTGGGAGGTAAAAATATATTTCAAAACCTTTGCGGTCACTCGCCAAACATTTGCGTTCCACCAAAGAAACTTTTTATTTGCTTGCAATGAATGCAAACATAATTTTTCTACCCATCTCATATTTTATTCTATCACCATGTCCCTTTAGGGGCTCTGTAAATATTGTGAAATGTTATTATAATTTAAAACAACTTTTTTTATCTTAAAATGTAATTTTTTCCTGTGACAGCAAAGCTGAATGTTCAGTAACCACAAAGACTATAGATATAGAAAGATGGTTCACCCCTATTAGTTATGAATATGAGAAACTGCAATAATTACTTTAATAATAATTACTGCGTAATATGGCAAAATATGTCCCGCCTTCTAAGTAAAAGAGCTAATCGCTGAATGATAAAGTCATTGCGTCACTGCAGCTGCCGTTAGAGGCTCCGGTTCCCATATAAACCTGAGATTCACGCTTAGGACTGCACATGCTATTTGAGCATAAGGCCGTGTGTCCGCCAAAGCTTTTTTTCCAGCGGCTAGCATAGGCCTACATTTCCATATGTTTTCAATGGGAGTGCTACGTTTTTTAAACGGCAGGAGCGTAACGAGGGTCTTTTTCACACTGAAGCGCAGCGCGCGTGCCGTTTTTTACCGATCACCTAGAGTTGAAGAATGTTCAACTTTGAGTAAAATCAAAGTCCCTTTAAGACAAGTCATTTCACTCGGCAGCCATCTTTGAAACGCCTCTCGGGCATCCTGGGCATCATGCAATTTCTTTGAATGGGGAAACATCAAATTCTCCAAAAATGTTCGCCAACCTTACGATTACATTTCATATTTGAAATCAACAATGAAATCTAACAACAACCGGCTCATAAATTTAGTTTCTAAACGCTCGAAACATGACAAAAAAAAAAAAAAATAATTCAGGCTGGATCAAGCTAATGCGCATGCGCAGACCTAAATGTGCGTCTCTTCGGAGGTGCACGTCTGACTGTTTCTATAGAAACCGGTGATTCTAACGGCCGCTGAAGTGATGCGAAGACTTTACCCGTCGGTGATTGGCTCTTATTTAGAAGGCGGGACTTATTCTGCCATATTGCGCGTTACACTTTCTCCCATTCAAAACAATACGAGTGACACGTCTTGTGTTAGTCTTTGATAAAATGCTACGCTCATCATTGTCACTTTTTAGCCAGCTGTCCAATCAGAGTGGAGGAGGGGTGGGACAAATATAACACCAACCAACTGTCACAACATTCTTGCTGTACAACAACGTCAACAAACAGAGAACAGAACAAAATGGATGAGAAATTAATATTGCTGGTCTTCGAACATACACAGCAAGTACTCTACATTGTGTCGACATTTTTAATATCTGTGAAATCAGTTACAAGTAACAGTGCCGTGGATATCCCGGATCATAGCAACAAAGTGTCTCAACTGAAAAAACAAACAAACAAAAAAACACTGCGCTGCCGGAGCACTCTCAAACACGCTAGGCTTTTCCAGCAGAGCGCCGAGCATTTTTAGTTAGCTAAAAACACTTGGTGGACATACATGAAACAACATTTATGGGATAGTTCTTGTTAAATTTTGTTGCTGATTTGAAATATGTTATTTAATTGTGAGTTCGCCAAGCCATTTTTGAGATTTCAGGATTCCCCCATTCAAATAGAAAGGACTTAGTCTTGGATGCCCGAAATAGCTGCCCGGAGGCGTTGCAAATATGGCCGCCGAGTGAACTGACTTTCCATGACTTTGGCAACCATTACTCCAGTCTTCATTGTCACATGATTTGTCAGAAATCATTGTAATATGCTGATTTGCTGCTCAAGAAACATTTCAACATTGTTGTTGATAACTGCTTAATATTTTTGTGAAAAAAATGAATTTGTTATCAGGATTCATCAAATGTTGTTCAAAAGAACATTATAAATGTCTTTACTGTGACTTTTGATCAATTTAATGCATCCTGCTGGCTTTTAAGCAGTACTTTATCTCACACATTTTCAATCTTCAGTGTTTCACATTATAGCAGTCTTCCGTGGTGAATCTAAATGGTCATTATAGTGCTTACCTCCTCATGTCTTTCTCTTTTCTTCCATGTTCAGATGGGATAAGTGCAAATTGCTCCGTTTGGCCTGAATCTGCCATTCCATTACCCTTCCGCCCCTCTGGGAATGGACATATCCATGCTCCCTATGACCCCTGACCTTTCTCCATCAGGACATGGGGGTGAAACACGGGGGTCTCTTTATGGTCACCTTGACTCTGGGGTCCATAGGGATGTCACCCTGAGATGTTCTTCTACTGATGTTTTTCATGGCTTTTCTCTGGAGACCGGCAACAAATCGTGGTAAACTAATGGTATATTCGTTTTTTAATGAAAACAGCTGGAATGTGGGAGTAAAATACCATGACTTATAATTACTACAAGAGAAATGTTCATTCTCTATTTTTAACAGGAGATTTTTCTTGTCTATTCACATAAACATTGCATAAATTTGAATTAGTTGTAACACTGATAAACCATATATGGACTTTTTTTTTAATAAAACACATGAGATCTTTTGCATGACCCTTCACTAATCTTGAGATGCTGATAAACTCATTCAGTAAAGGAATAGCTGGAAATTCAACATGGTCTGATTTATTGTCAGGCCAGCAGTAGATCATGCTAACATTTTTGTGTCTCCTCATTGGTAAATGATTCTACTGGATGCGGCTGGTGGTCGGAGAGCTCAAGCCAAAGAGCCACTGATTTACCGACGACTCATTGGGTAAACGCTTGAGCAGATCATCTGGTTAGGTTCACATTATTCTCACAGTAAGATGGCAAACAGAAGTAAGCCCATTTCTTGAAAATCAATACCAACGTACACAGCAAACTCAGAAGAAAAAAAAACCCTGAATAACTTTAAGACATGGCTCAGTAACTTGGGGATTACTCAATATTTGTCCTGTGAAATACATTGCTTGAGGGCACGAGACACAAGAAACAAGTGAAAATAGCATAAGATAATTAATAAACAGTAAGAATTGTTTTCCAATTGCAAAAATCAAGACATGAAGCATTAGTATAGATGTCTATGTCTATGTCATTTAAAATTTCACTAATATGTCAGGCAACATTCTTTCTTTGCTAACTCACCATTTCTTATCCAGATCTAACAGTGGCCCTGTTTACACCTGGTATTAAGATGCGATTTGGTCTATTGGATCACAAGTGGACGATGCTAAATACAGGTGTAAATAAAAAGTTTTGAGCTTGTCCACTTTTGACCACTTCCAGAGGTAGTCAAAACGCATTTGACTGAATTGCTTTCATAGTGTAAACGCTCATGTTGTCGAATGTGTTTGAAACGCTACACAAGATCACCTACTCTCCGCCTACTGACCTAATATGTAAACATTATGGTAAGTTCTCTAACCAGATTTTGGGCTGAAAACCCAAGTTTGGTTTGAAAAAAAAAAAAACATACCAAGCACAATGTTTTTCTCACCATTTTTAACAAATATGTTTTTCTGTCATCTAGGGTCACATTCACGTGTAAATCGTGTGAGCTTATTTTTCCCATTAGATTGAAAGATCTGAAAAAGCCCATACATTCACCCACTCATAGACCCTCTCTCCTCGAAGAAATCAGGACAGATTTCTCAGATGCTCCTGGCCCCGTTTCCAGAAGAGGAAAGTTTTGTTTGCTCATCAACAACAAACCTGGAGAATCTCAAACAGCAAAAATGGTATGGTAACTGTGCAAAAGGTAAATGGTAACGGTGTTCAGCCTTACATTGTTCAAACCAGAGTCGGACACTGATGGAGAGACTCAGGACGAAGTTACAACAGAATGGTTAGTGGATAAATTTACATAATTGCTGTGGAGTTGAATCAACTCAACGTCACGTTAATCTTTTTTGCGAATCCAGCATTGAATTGACCCTCGTTTGTGAAGCAGTCCGACGTAAAATGACGGCATGACAACAACACTCTTCTACAACAACTCTTCCTCTTCTCTAAAGCAGCCCAACATGGCCTCACCCTCTTTGTTGCGTGTTCCCAGGGGCAGGGTTTATGTAAATTTTGGGGTTTGTGATGACACTAACCTGGGAAGAAGCTTGTTGTAGTCCCTACCAGCCATTTCTTGTAGTCCTTAAAAAGCGATTTCTGTACAAGAAAATATCTCCTTTTGCATTGAACTTTGAGCATCATAACTTTGCAGACGCTGTTTATGCTCTAACAGCAACATTACACACTAACTAAAGTTAAAAAAGTGAAATCATAATCAAGCACTCCATTAATACCAGGTGTAAACAGGGCCAGAGAGTAAAAGCTTGACAAAATGAATACATTACCCTAAGAATGCTTTATTTAACACCAAGAAGGGTTTCTGTCTCCACAAACATTCAAGGATTTAATGCATTCAAGTAATATAGAATGGCCCCCAAAACACTTTTGGACACTTAAAATCACACAAATGTCTTTCAATTCATTAGATATAAAACACCAAACCAAGAGGCATCACTAAAGAAATTATGCTAGAGTTTTTCCACAGAACTAACTTTTCTGAGAAATTCTTGAATTATTTTTAACCAGGTCATTTTCATGGAAGTATGACCTCATATTTGAACAATATATTTATTATAACTGTGGTTTAAGTGTCCAAATACTTTTTGGGCCCACTGTATATTTGTGAAAGTAAAATGATCTGAATTAAAGAGGGGAAAAATTTAACCAGTACAGGTGAGTAATAGAGATGGAATAGAACCTTAGAGCTGTGGAGTGAGTTCACTGAGCAGAAACACATTAAGATCGAAGTGAGGAAAACTTTTTCATTCCAAACTCTTCTATAACTATAAATACGATACTAGCAAATTCTCTGACTGATCTACAATGAGCCTGGGATCTCTCAGTCTATACTAGAGAGACCCTCAATTCTGGGTTCGTTTCCCTCCTAATGAAAGCTTTCCTATACTAACATCTAACAGATGAAAGTCCACCCTTTTTCATATTTCTCTCTGATTGCAGTAATAGCCTTATTTATGAGTGTCCATTCCAACTGAAGCACAGATCTCAGGCCAGGCTGCCTGGAAGCGTGATGGAAATTAATCTAGTAATCTTAAGATCCTTTCCTCATTTTTCAAAAACTACCCCAATTCATCACTAAAATCAATGACTTAGATCGGATCGTGCCAGGTCGTTAGGTAAGGCATGATTAGACTGGAAAAATCAAGGCCAAAAACATCCCAGACGTCAAAGAAACTCTTGTGAACGCAAAGAGGAAACAGCTATTGTTAATACAACGTGTTGTAATAGCAACACATGTAATTTGACTTTAAGAAATGTTACCTTTGGGAATTCCCTTAGCTACTGTTCAGTTAGTGTAATTATGAATGGCGTGTTATTCTACTAATATCTCTAACACATGCGCTCTAAAGAGGGAACTGAGCACAATGGATCAAAGTCCTCATCAATAGAGGCCCACAACCGGATCCAGAAGCCCCCTCAAAGCTTACCAGCATCCAGGCCTCTCGCCCACCTTCCCATCCCTGATTAAAACAGAGATGGGGCCCCTGAATTCAGCACATGGGGGCGATTACAAGGAAACGTTCAGCAGGGTAATTATCGGCAACTAAAACTAAATGAATCATTGTCATTAAAATAAGTATAAAAACAAAAAATATGTCATAAAAGCTAAAAACTCATTTAAAAATTCAGGGGCTTTCAGTGGCTTGGCTTACTCATGGTAGCCCAAACACACTGATTAATTTAGAAGGTTAAATAAATGTGGCTTTTTGGGTGTGCTAGCAGTCAGAGGCAAAGATTGGTGTATTTTTCAAAAAGAGGAAAAATACTTTGACTCTTGCGGAGATTGAAAAAAGGTGGCCTGTTGGAGCAATGGTCTGTTGCTTTTTTCGTGACCCATTAAATGTTTTACAAAACATCTCCTTTTAGTTGGCATGTCTACTGCAGTTATTCAGGTAGCTGCCCTTGATTACAAGGACAGATGCATCCCAATTAGCATGCCGGTCCGATTAACACGACCACCTGTACTCGAGAAAGCAGGGCAATACACCCCTGACTGATTCTGTGAATGGGCTTTAAAAACCTGGTCCAAATGATGAGTCATCCTGCAGCTTCATCCAGTTCAGCTCACATCCCGCTGCAATCAAGAACATTGAAACCTAAAGAGCCGGGAAGCACTTGGGAACAACTGCTTCCATGAATCCCTGCAGTGAAGTGCAGTGGCCAAATTAATCTCTTCATCTTCTCTCTGGACATCTCTCATCCTCCACTGTCATAAACTTGGCAGCTCTAAAGATTTACAATCACATCTTCCTCTCTCTCCCATGCTGCTTTTGAGTCTAATTACTTTAATGTTTAAGCCTCGGCCATCTTTTTTAGACACAAATTTTCTTAGTTCCATGAACCAAACGCCAGAAGAGGCTAAGAATAACACCCCTCATCCTACGTTTTTTGAAGGGATGATGTGTGTCCTTGCATCATGGATTTACTTCAAGCTGTACAATAATGAAGTAATTTTCCTTCAAAAGTCTTGCATCTTTCGAGATCAGCTGGCAAACTTAGCCTATGAGCTACTTAAGTCTCGTTTTAGCCACAAATAAACCTTGCTAAATGATCGATGACGTGTCAAAATATCAGGGACTATTAAACTCAAATGCAGCACATAAATGGAGATGTCTTGTGCAAAGACTAGGAATGGGAATAAATGGAGATGTTAAGCTGGTGACCACCCAAAAATGGCTACTTATTTGACTTCGTTTGGCCTCAAAGATTGATCTATGGGAACCCACCTGGTTTGATGAGTTTACAGTGGTTTTAGCAGTCTTTTTTTCTCTCTCCAAACCATTCTCCAGAACACGTCCTTGGGCTGTCACTGTTCTTCACAGGGCGGACTTTTCACAAGCTGCAATATTTCCATGTGATCCCTATGTGCCAAGAATGAGAAAATATCAGTGACATCAAACTCTTTATGACAAGATTTGTAAAGTAAATGGGTATGCTCAGTTTCAAGGACAGTTTTATTGCCACCACCCAAAGGGCAAGGGTCAATTATTACCACTAGAACATTTTCAGAGCACTTTAAAAAAGTGTCCTTAAATATTAATGAGAACTGTTGTAAAATAGTTTATGGTATTAAAGATTCAATTTTGCATTTACATTTATGCATTTGGCAGGTGCTTTCATCCAAAGTGACTTATATTTCATTGAAGGTATACATTTGTTTTTAATCAGTCCATGCATTCCTTGGGGCAACTCAAGCTCAAACAGTAGAGTATTAAGGTTATGGGTTTGATTCCCAGGGATTTTTTTTTAATTTATCCTGGCTAAATAAAGAATGAAAAAACAAAAAAACCCATGACCTTGTCATTGCTAATATCATGCTCTACTGTTTGAGCTTGAGTTCACCCAAAAATGAAAAATCCTTTATCATTAACTTACATTGTGACTATGATATTGTCATTCTGTATGACTTTCTGTCTTCCATGGAACACATAAAGAGAAATTCAGCAGAACGTTTACTGGAATACAATGAAAGTAAATGGGAATGAATGTTGTTTGAGGTGTAAAAACACTTTGGAAGTCTATCATATGGCTTCCAAAGATTTGGAATATAACTCTTGAATCGTGCAAATCACTTTTATGATACTTCATCTGTGCAATTCCCTTTTAATGTAAAAAAAAAAAAAAACTTTCTGCTGGTACTTCTGCTCTAATCACGCCAATGCTGAAAATCTGAGTTTTAATCGAACAACAAAGCACGAAGAAATCACTCTTGACTGAATAGCTTTTGTAACTTCAATAATGTTTCTTTATTTAACTATTCAAAGTTTATATGCAGTTATTTTATATTTGATTATTTTATTCAATTTCTACCTGAAAGCTGTTAGATACCTGAAAAACCTGTAAAGCATTGTTTATTTTTTTTTGTATCTTAGCTCTCATGTATTTATTTGTGCTATTTCTTGTAGTTAGATTACTTGTTTTTATTTCTTTTATCTTTTTTTGACCTACTTTTTACTAAACATAGCACATACCTAACTGTTCCTAAACAATGACACTAAAACCATGACACAAACTGAACCCTGAGAAATCTGACCCATCCCACCCCCAGCAGCTTGCTTTCAAAGTTCATCTGAAACCCTCCACCTTCCCCAGCTCCACCTGTATATATCTGCTAAGGGTGATTTTATATATGCTATTTGTGCAGCAGCAGTATGTCTTACAGCAGCTTGTCTGTATTGGCAGTGGCACTGAGAGAAAGTGTTGACAACAGTTCTGCCAGTCTTCATATGAACTCTTCTACCAGGAGCTCAGATAACCCCACCATCTCCCCGTGTTGTGTCACTGCTGACTGAAGCAGGAAGTGGACTGTGATGTCTAGAGATAAAGTAATCTGGTGCTGAGGTCACTGCCATTAGAGAGCTGTTTCTTTTCTGTGTTCACTAAAACTGGGTCAAATCATTGGCTCCTTCTTGCTGGGAAACAACCGTTGAATCTGATCTGAGCTGAGCACATGAACATTTGGTCTGTTGCTAATGGCGTCCCTTGACTTTCTTTTATCTTAAGGGAAGCCTCCTGCTTGCATCTAAAAAATGCTGTTGTGACCTTTAGAGCTTGTTGTCAAAGTTAGAATTTCTTGTGAGAGGAAAAAAAGAAAGAAGCTCTCATAACTAAAGGCTGATGGGGGCAAGGAGAACTACTGTTGAAGAACAAAAGCAATCAAGGAGAAAGCCTGCACTATTCCACCAAGCGTGGCTTCTCTCTTTACAGAAAATTATTAAGTACAAAGGCAGTAGTGGTCACAGAATGGATTCTATTATTACTGTTTTTTCATTTCTTATTGTTCCCTGAAATTTCATTTCAGCTCAAAAATAAAAGTGCAGAGAAAGTATGGTCTGTGTGTGAGTGTGTGTGTGTGTGTGTGCATAAAGGAGTTTGTAGGAGTCTGTGATAAGGGAACTATTGCTAAAGGTAATAATAGACATTTTATATCTGGTGTGGTCTTTCTTGTCTCTGTTAGGTTTACAAATGTTCCATTGCTTGGGGTTCTAAATGAAAAATGGATAGAAATGGAACATCTAGGAACTACTAGACTGGATGTATGCGAATTGGAGTGCCTAGAAATAAACACAGTCTGGAACTTGAGACTACTAGACTGATTGCAACACCCCTTTGACACTTCAAAAAGTTCATAAAGAGATCGTAAAACTAATCCATATGAATTGAGTGGTTTAGTTCATATTTTCTGAAAAAAATAAGATCGCTTTATATGATGAAAAGATTGAATTTAGGCTTTTATCCACATATAAACATTCATCAATGCATGTTTGCTTGACGTTTGAGAACCAATGAGGTTAATTTTCGTGTGGTACACAGCCGTTTTGAGCTTCCGCAAGAACCAATGAGGTTTGTTCTCACGCATCAAGCAAGTTCGATTGAGCTTATGTTTATGTTTGCTGATCAATGTGAATAAACGTCTGAATTAAATCTGTTCACCATAAAAAGTGATTGTATCTCTGCATACAATTTGAACTAAACTGCTCAATTCATATGAATTAGATTTACGATTTCTTTATGAATTTTTTGAAGCAAAAAATATGAGTTGCACGGACTGTCAATGGAGGGACACAAATCTCTCAGAATTCATTTAAAATATCTTCATGTATTTCAAAGATGAACGGGTTTAGAACAATATGAGGGTGAGTTGATGACAGTTCTTTCGTTTTTGGGGTGAACTAACCCTTTAATGCATTACTAATGCTAACAAATAAGATCTTATTGTAAAGTGTGTGATGTGTCTTGATGTACTGCATGAATATGTGAATGAGATTTGAAGTACATATACTGCTATTCATTTAAATATGTACTATGAGAGAAAAAAAAAGGAGAACAATAGAGAATAAGGCAAGAAGAATAAAAAGGGTAAAAAGGCCTGTAGGCATGGACAGTCTTGAGAAATCTGCGGTAGGCTGGAGAAATGCCGCATTGTGGTTGGTCAGACTCTTTTGACCTGCAGGAAGACGGAGCCTAATCAGTACAGATCTGATGGCTCGCTTCATATGCTCTGAGCTAATGAGAACACTTAAATTCTCTGCTGTCCGCATAATGACTCTTTTTATCTGCAAATCCTCAGCGGTCTGTTTCTTAACCATCCCTCTCTCTCTCTCTCTCATTCTGCTTTCACATGTGGAATGCTACGGATGAGGTAATCACTCTTTGTGCATAAGGACTGTATTTGAATCGAATCTGAAAGCCAAAACTATGTTTTATAAAGTTACCTTTAAAATTAAATTTTGTTTTGTTTATTTTTTAACAAAAGTGTTGGATAATGTGAAGTCATTTTCGATATTATCCTTCTGAAAATCCAGAAAAAGTAAAATTTATATAATATTTATTTAATAGATTATATAAAATATAATCTGTGAAATAAATATAAAATACAAAATAAAATAACATAATACCTCTCTCCTAGCCTTAATGAGTCTCTTTAATGTTTATTATATATCCACCTTTACTATAGTTTGCAATCATATTAAGTGAAATGGCCTACACCACAAACTGATGATTTTAAACAAAATAGAATGACTTATATGTGTCAGATCATTTTATTGAGTTTCTTAGTCATCTGGGACTCATGAAAACATCTAATTAATTACCAGTGTAGAGATTTGCCTCACAGCTCCTCATCAGATTTGGGTAATGACTTCAGGGAAGAGACTGTTAAACATGGCCGCCTGCAGAGAAAGACAGGGACAGGCAGGCTGCTTTCCGTGAGGTCCTCCTGGCCCACACAGACTCTGGGGTTTACCTACCGAACGCTTCCTGTCCTATGGGCAACAGCGGATACTGCTGAGATAGGTGGAGGTTAGTTTTATAGCCATTTTTTGTCAAGCACTGCTGGCCACCAGGAAAAGGTAGTGAAACCTGCCAAGATTCCAACCTCTGGAATTTAACCTAAGCAGGAGAACGGGAGCCATCGACCAGCAGGATGCAATGCTTTACATGAGCAGAGCCATTTAAGCACACACAGGTTGATTCATAAAACAGCAGCATGCTCTTTTAGACAAAGCCAACTCAATATGTACGACAGCCACTCTGCTTTCAACACATTTGTATTTCATTCACTCAAAACGAAAAAACATCACACAGTTGGTGGCATGCAAATGAAAAGACATGGAGTATATTAAAGACCTACGTTTTTAGGCTTTTACTTCATGTCTGTTAACTTCAAATTTCACTTTTACATTTTTAATAAAACATTTAGTATGTTTATTTAGAGTTTTTAATTATAAGGACATCGGCATGTCCTCATAATGTAGGGGACGTGGCCTGAAACCTGAATACACACTACAATATAACGACTTTGGGTCCTCATAATGTTGGTCAAACCGGTACACTCTTCTCTTTCTCTCGCTCTCTAATTTATCTAATTGTTCATCTGGATTGCAGAGGCTCTGATGTTTCAGAGGATGCAGCACGCAATCCACATCAGCCGCATTTTTGAGAATCTTCTCTCTCATCTCCCGACAGTTTCAAATGTGGCTCATCACTGGAGCATCAGTTCAAGACTTGGTTAACATTAGCGGTGCCACGCCGTAGTATGTCTCCGTTTAGCGGAGCCTCAGTGCCCGAGGAAACACCACTAATCACCATTCTGTTCAGTCACAAAGACGGAAGCCTCATCAGTGGGCTGATGGATCTGAAAGGTTGAATACTGAGCAATGCACTCCAATCAGCAAGCACTGGAACAATTTTATGAATTTCCCATGAAGCACATGAGAATATAGCCAAGTGATGGTCAGCACTTAGAAGAGCCACTTACAGCATTATACTTGCATGACTGAGAAAACGTCATTAAAGTGTTTAAATAAAAGACACATCATGGAAAACAGGATTTTCTTTGTCTTTTTGAAGAGTTTGATGCACTGTACCCATTTTTAAAGTTCCCCCGGCAACCATAAAAACGATTCATTCTGAAATCTTCATGGTATCAATGTCAAAATCATGAGTACATAAACATATGACAGTCTACATTTACACATCAACACCTACTGAGTATTCAGTATTATGCTGGTACACAGAGTTTAGTGAATCATAAAAGGTAATTTACAAATTTTAAAAGCACAGTAGAATGAACACTACATTTAATATAGGGACACACACCATACATGGTGTCCCATACTTGGGATTTGTGCTCTTCCATCCAAATGCACACACAGCATTCAGTATTGAAAACACACACACTGTGAACACACACCCGGACCAGTGGGCAGCCATTTTTTTGCTGTGGCACCCATGGAGTGATTGGGGGTTAGGTGCCTTGCTCAAGGACACATCAGTTGTGGATAATGAGAATGGAAGAGAGCGCTGTTCATTTTCCCCCACCTACATTTCCTGCCAGTACTGAGACTCGAACCATTGACCTTTGGGTTACAAGTCCAACTCTCTAACCATTAGGCCCTAAGTGCCCTAAGAAAATATTGATGCAGAATAAATTAATGTTGACATGCATTCTTTGAAACGATATGTATTGTGAAAAGCGCTATACAAATAAATGTGAATTGAATTAAATTATGCATTTAACTGCAATTAGTTTGGTTAAATAATCAGCATTTTATGTTGCTGAATTCATTGTTAAATATAATTAAGTTTTACATTAATTGAGAGCCTGTCTAACATAAGTGGACTTCAATACTGAAACAATACTAAAAGTGTCAAATATGGCTCTTTAAGGTGAGAACATGATGATACAGGACCTTAGACCTTAAACAGGATGCTTTTTAAACAGCTAAAACAGCACCTGTGTCACCTGCCAGGTGAAATAATAGCTCAAAATGATCTCACGCAAACCCCAGCAGCAGTCACGTACATTCAAGCTTGTTATGGGTCAGTGTTGACTGAGGTGATGGTGGGACATGGAAACCACATGACAAGTAAACATTTACACTGATTCAATAAACCTCTTTCCAGCCTAGTGCATGGAGTCATACATTTCAGCTATGATCTTGGTCCATGCACATGGTCCAAACATATACATACTCTGCCCTGACAATCTGTTTAAGAATAAACAATGCACAAAACGTAGCTTCAGACCGCCCTGACTTGTACTCGTGTAGGAAGGCACGTGTAGGGTCATAAAACTGCCAGGCGCAGCCCTATAAGAGGTTCTGAAGGAAAAGAGGAAAAAGTGCCTGAGGATATGTCGTTTAATGCAGTGGAAGGTTAATTAGTGGTAATTGGATAATTGCAGAGAGAGGAAAGAGCGGAGGTCTTTTAGGCAGAATTAGACAGACAGTGCTGTAGCAGGGGTGAGGGCGACTGCGTCACGGAAATCCAAAGCAGCCACATCAGACCAAATCAGAGGAATTTTAAGCACATATTCATTTCAGTGCCTTATAAAGCTTTACAAAGATTAATTGAAGTAGGCTGCTAGCTCTTAAACTAGGTCAGCTTTGTCACTTTATTTTAAATGATATGCAAAAAAAGTCAAAGAAAGTCAGAACGATAGAATGATAGATAGATAGAACGATAGATAGAATTATAGATAGAATGATAGAACAATAGAACGATAGATAGATGAACGATAGATAGATGAACGATAGAACGATAGATAGATAGATAGATAGATAGAACGATAGATAGAATGATAGATAGAATGATAGAACAATAGAACGATAGATAGATGAACGATAGATAGATGAACGATAGAACGATAGAACGATAGAACGATAGATAGATAGATAGATAGATAGATAGATAGATAGATAGATAGATAGATAGATAGATAGATAGATAGATAAATGAACGATAGATAGATAGATAGAACGATAGATAGAACGATAGATAGATAGATAGATAGATAGATAGATAGATAGATAGATAGATAGATAGATGATAGATAGAACGATAGAATGATAGAACAATAGATAAATAGATAGATAGATAGAATGATAGAATGATAGACAGATAGAGATAGATAGATAGATAGATAGATAGATAGATAGATAGATAGATAGATAGATAGATAGATAGATAGATAGATAGATAGATAGATAGAACAATAAATAGATAGAACAATAGATAGATAGATAGATAGATAGATAGATAGATAGATAGATAGATAGATAGATAGATAGATAGATAGATAGAACAATAGATAGATAGATAGATAGATAGATAGATAGATAGATAGATAGATAGATAGATAGATAGATAGATAGATAGATAGATAGATAGATAGATAGAACAATAAATAGAACGATAGATAGATAGATAGATAGAACAATAAATATATAGAACAATAGAATGATAGAACGATAGATAGATAGATAGATAGATAGATAGATAGAATGATAGATAGATAGAACAATAAATAGAACGATAGAACGATAGATAGATAGAACGATAGATAGATAGATAGATAGATAGATAGATAGATAGATAGATAGATAGATAGATAGATAGATAGATAGATAGATAGATAGAACAATAAATAGAACGATAGAACGATAGATAGATAGATAGATAGATAGATAGATAGATAGAACAATAAATAGAACGATAGAACGATAGATAGATAGAACGATAGAACGATAGATAGATAGATAGATAGATAGATAGATAGATAGATAGATAGATAGATAGATAGATAGATAGATAGATAGATAGATAGATAGATAGATAGATAGATAGAACAATAAATAGATAGATAGATAGATAGATAGATAGATAGATAGATAGATAGATAGATAGATAGATAGATAGATAGATAGATAGATAGATAGATAGATAGATAGATAGAACAATAAATAGAACGATAGAACGATAGATAGATAGAACGATAGATAGATAGATAGATAGATAGATAGATAGATAGATAGATAGATAGAACGATAGAACGATAGATAGATAGATAGATAGATAGATAGATAGATAGATAGATAGATAGATAGAACGATAGATAGAACGATAGATAGATAGATAGAACGATAGATAGATAGATAGATAGATAGAACGATAGATAGATAGAACGATAGATAGATAGATAGATAGATAGATAGATAGATAGAACGATAGATAGATAGAACGATAGATAGAACGATAGATAGAACGATAGATAGAACGATAGATAGATAGATAGAACGATAGATAGATAGATAGATAGATAGATAGATAGATAGATAGATAGATAGATAGATAGAACGATAGATAGATAGAACGATAGATAGATAGATAGAACGATAGATAGATAGATAGATAGATAGATAGATAGATAGATAGATAGATAGATAGATAGATAGATAGATAGATAGATAGAACGATAGATAGAACGATAGATAGAACGATAGATAGATAGATAGATAGATAGATAGATAGATAGATAGATAGATAGATAGATAGATAGATAGATAGATAGATAGATAGAACGATAGATAGATAGATAGAATGATAGATAGATAGATAGATAGATAGATAGATAGATAGATAGATAGATAGATAGATAGAACGATAGATAGAACGATAGATAGATAGAACGATAGATAGATAGATAGATAGATAGATAGATAGATAGATAGATAGATAGATAGATAGATAGAACGATAGATAGATAGATAGATAGATAGATAGAACGATAGAACGATAGAACGATAGAACGATAGATAGATAGATAGATAGATAGATAGATAGATAGATAGATAGATAGATAGATAGATAGATAGATAGAACGATAGAACGATAGAACGATAGATAGATAGAACGATAGAACGATAGAACGATAGAACGATAGATAGATAGATAGATAGATAGATAGATAGATAGATAGATAGATAGATAGATAGATAGATAGATAGATAGATAGATAGATAGATAGATAGATAGACACATATAACGAAAGGCAGATATGTTGGGGTTTTGTCCTATTTGTTTCTTTTAATATGAGCTTTGGTCTGCCCTTCATGTGGATTCTCCTCCTCCTTGTTCAGGCCCCTCAAACACAGGCTGATCCCAAACCACAGCCATATATTTTATGCAGGCACAAGCAGAGACAGCCAGACCAGAACATCTTTCACTTTGTCATTGTCATAAAAATGCAACTTGTCTGGCTAAGCTTAAAACATCTGAAAAATGTTCTTAAATAAGACGCCTTTGAGAAATTAGAACATATTATAATATAAGGTATAGACGTCTGAATATTTAAAAAGGCAAAACATATATTGATAAAGATTAAAGACATTTTGATTTAAAGGTGAATTTCTTAAAGCCACTTGCCTTGAAGGTGGCCATCTTGGTAACACCTGGCAGACTTAACTCTCCAAAATCATTTGTCAAGATTACATTTCAATAACTCATTTTAAACAATATTTGACAACAATAGATATCATAATTTTGATTCTTAAAAATCTGATCCTCATAATTTTGAACCTTTGATAACAGTCATTGATTTTGCATTTTGATTTGGTGGAGCTAAAGCAGAAATGACAACATAATGTTTCTAATATGCAATAACATCTCACATTTCCAAATGTCCAATCACATATAATTAAACATGAGAAAAAACGAACAGCACAAGCCACCTTAAAGTTCTCTCTATCATGCCTGACTGCATTGCCACACTCTTTCCTGCACTAACTCAACCCGGTTTGAGAGGGCAAACTGTACGGACCCCTGTTACTTCTCGCTATTTGTATTTTCAGAGTAAACCCTATTCAAGTGTTTGTGTCTGCGGTCCACACCGAGCCATCTATCAGAGCTAAAGAGCTGTAAGAGGGGCACTACACACAGACACGGCTGTGAGAATGGATTGAGGACTGTGGCCAAACAGAAGACATTAATCAGATACTGGTATTCCCTGCTGGGGTAAGGAGAAGGCTGGTGAAAGCTTCCTTCAGCAGTATACATGAGCACGAGCTCCGTACCACACAGGAAGAACACTGAACATGCTGACTGAGGTATGAAGTTGGACCGCGTTACTGTACAAGGTTTGGCAGGACTTTAGTATCTCAAAGAAAATAAA